>NW_019728512.1:282652-390237 GCF_002891405.2 Cryptotermes secundus | reverse complement strand
TTTAAACCCCCAGGAAGTTTTCTGGTACTAATTTCTGTTAGAGGCTGAGTCGACACTAGGGCTATAATGCGGCTGGATAGATTAGGTAAATTGAAAAATTCACCTCGTCTGGACTCGAACCCGCCATTTGCCGGTGTGTAGCATAGTGCCTCAATCAACTACGCTACCGTGTGCCAGCCTGGTATTTAGGCAACCTTGAAGTGAGGATGTGTACTCCATAGAAATGAACTTTGCGTTGGTATATAGTGGTGCTGAAGCTATGGGTTCTGTCAACAGAGTTTAATAATTTCCCCTTTCGATCCGAAACGGTATATGCCGCGTTATGAAATCTTTGCTACCCTGGACATGTAAGCGATAAGTTTCACAAGACTTCCAAGGGATATGGACGTATTAAGAGAACACACACTCACACATATTGAATTTTAAAGAACGTCAAAATCTCCGGAGTCTTTCAATCATGAATGCCATATTAAAGTTATCAAAAGACGTACCCACAAAGATGCATGCAAGCTGCTAGTATGAAAATGGGACCAAACTCACAATAGCCACGGGGGGACAATACAGTGCAGCGATCTAAAATCCGTCGCGCTGAAGTCCAATGGTACATCATTTACTTGGACATGAACGTGATTCCTACTTCCACTTACTGTTTCGACGCGAATCAATTCTTTTCCTTCAGAGACGAGGGACCAGCCTCATCAGAAGCATGTGGTGTGATAGTGCTATAAGTCATCTGTCTCCCATTCGGGAATAGCCCGGTTCAAGTCCCAAAACGGGGAGCGGTTACTATTTGTAGGCTACTCCATGATGAGAGTGCGCACGTCCCTTCTGGCGTTCAGAAGGCTGTGCGCGATTGTAATTTTGGTCCGTTTATACAATATTTTGGATAAATATAAAATCTAACTCCAAGAAACTGACTAATTGTAGAGAAATTTTGTTGTGGCAAACACAAACTTAGCTACAAATGTGTAACTTTCGTGTGGGTTGTCTGATTATATGACGTACGAGTAGATTTAATTAAATACTTAGGAACAGTTATTCTTTCAGATTACACTCTTTTGGGCTTTTAGTCCGTGTGGTTTGGAAGATACTTAACCGTTGTTATGGGGCATGCATTGCCCCCATATACAGGGAAGAAGAATCTGGACTTTTCTATTCTGAAGAAAGAACCAGAATTTTCATTCGAAACTCTGAAATATAATCTACTGAAACTACGTGTCGTTCCGTACCTGAANGAGCCGGTTGGCTGTTGTGGTGAGGAGGGAAATCTGTGCCCCTCTGTGGATTGATTTTCCCATCCAGATTATCGAAAAAGACTACTTCATAATGCGTTGTTCTCAAGCGCTTCTGAACTTGGCAAAGTCAAAGTCACACTGCGACTGACAGTCAGTCAGTCTGCCGTCTGTCTTGGTGTGGAGCCCCGGCTGGGCCTCATGACCAGATGTTTCTTTTAAATGAACGTTACTGTCCTGTCTATGAAGGGCGTCCACTCTGGGTCGGGTCTGTCATTTGTCAATTTTGAACTTCCGACTCATGTTTCGTCCTTCATAGCGAAGCCTGTGTTCCCGGCAACAGACTCCCTCGCCCCACCGTATAAGAATAGTTGCTCCTCTTGTGCACGTATCCAAGGTTCTTCCTGGCGAATGCTGTCTTCTAGAAACTGACATCTGGAATTCCAGTAGAAGTTTACTGGTGTTCCGGACGAATGTAATGTTTCCATATTCAGGGTAGAAGGCAGACCGGCAAGTGACCAAAAAGTAGCCAGAGCCAAAGAAAACGCAGATTTTCTTGAGGCCGCTTTTCTGCTGGTTACTTGCCGGCCTTAGTCTTTGATCCTGAAGATGAAGAGAGTGGTTTTCACCGAAACGTCTTTGAGCCAGGGTGCGCGGCATAACTGTGATAAAATCAGACTCTACATTCTTGCTCTCTGAATCTGCAGATGTACGTACAGAAGCGTAAGAACCAGATTGCGCGTGTCAGCAGACAGGCGAGTGAGGTGAATATTTGGACCTACAGGAAACAAAGAAATAATAGGGGGGACGAAGAATATTATTCATTGAGAAAGACTATGGCTTTCTGGGATGCGACACCGTAGAGTTTGCCTGATATATACCTATCCATCATACACGTGAGAACCTGAATTCTCACTCATAATGAGAAGTTTCATAAACTATATATGGTTCACCATATATTATTAGGGTAACCAAGTTAACGATGAATTGCATGGTTTAGCTGTAACGCTCCTGCTTAGTGTTCTGTTCAAATATTGGCTGGGACATCGGCTACCTTACTGAGGTTTGTCTTGGTTTTTCTCAGTCTGTCCAGGAATTTTTTTGTATTGCCTCGACTAAGCCATTACCACTTCCTGCCAAATCCCTCCCAAATCATAATTCATCTATTATGATATACGCTGTATAGTCCAGCTACTGAAAACGACATTAAATACTCCACAAAAATAATTTGCGTGTGACATGTAGCACGAATAGGAATTTATTTTGGGAAGTCTGAAGGGAAGGGAGAGCTGATGGGAGGTACTTGTAGATAGCTCTAGAGTTGAACTTAAAAACAAGATTGTAAAGTTCTAAACTGATTTCGAATTATTTAGGAGAGAGCAAGAAACCTTCAGGTTTCATAAGAGACAGATGATGTAGTAGTAATCATAGCCTGGGCAAAAGTACATTGTACTTATCACTGTTACTTTACATGCTCCCTGTAGTGTTCCCATCCCTGTTACCAGTGGCGGCTCGTGACCGTCTGAAAACCTGGGGCCAGAATCGAATGTCGTTTATCTCTCAATGCCTACGATTAAGGCACGAAAGAAAAATGTATGTTTGTATTTACGTAAATGTTCGCATTTATCAGTTCATTTATATATTACACTATTACCCTACCGCCTTTTAGAAACATGTGCTCATTTTGTATTTAGAAGGACGTTTAAAGCAAATCTACTCCGTGTCACAACTACACGAAAAAGAACTCACCCTGTTCCTGGCCTACGGCTGAACATCTTACTCCTCCTTGGGTCGGGGAAACATTGGGACCCGCTATGTCCTCTGTGGCTGCAGCCACTTGCTCACGCTGGTTCCTCGCTCGCGGAATTTTCTATCCTGAAGATGAAGGCGATACATTCCTCCGAAACGTTGGTTTACACAATATCTACACGGCGCCAGACTCCAGAAGACGGCCTTCTTCATAGTCATCGCCTTGAAAACCTCAAATATTACGTGTCTATGCTTAAATTCGACATTTTCTCATGGAATTCTTTTCGTGTACATTAGCTGCTTAGTACCAACTCTAACCGTATTATTTTCTGCCTCTGTAATAGCGCCTTTGAAATTACTGCTAATTTTGCATAGCCCAGCGGGGTTTAAAATTAAATGTTACGCTGTATTACAAACCTGTCACTCGAAATAAACACGCACAAGAACACACCCACACGCGTTGGTCTCGTAATCATATTTAATCTCACAAATGAAGAAAACACAATTAACCTATAATATTAACGCGTGTTTTTCTCGCAGTATAACCGAGAATCTGTAGTGGAAGTGAGAATAACGAGTGTTCAGGAGGAGACACGAATGTACACGGAATTCTACGGACACCTGATTTTTGGCCGTGATCTAACTGCCTAAGTGAATACGGAATATATTCGCGATGGAGGGCGTGACATTTATCGAGCTTCATAAGCAAATGGAAGGAACATCCACTGGAAAAGTAAAGTAAGGCCAGTGACCGTGAGGCAAGGACTTCTATGTACTTCTTTCAACCTAAAAAACTTAATCTGCGGATTATGAAAGACATTCTTACCCCATACAGAATTCGAATAAATTCATGAAACCAATTCTTACAAACTGAGACCTCAAATGCTGTGAGGCTAGGGCCCTAAAAACTCCTGACTCTTGCCTTACCTAAACGAAGCAGCCGTGAAGACAATCCTGTGTTATCGTTACTGAAGCATTCGTGCTTATTCATTCTTTAAATTTCAATATTTCTCTCAGAGCACGTATTTCTTGTTCCTCTCTATTTCTTTGTCTGGAATGTTTCGAAAAAGCCATCAGATATTTCAGCAGAACTATTCCTTTCATGCTGAACGTTTGACTTATTCTGTCCAATAAAACATTAAAAATTAAAACAAAATTAGAATTGTTTTTGTGATGCACATTTAGAAGTTTAAAATATTTTGTGCTTGATATTCTTCACAATAAAAATAATTATACGTACTTCGTATAATAGATCACAAAATTATGCGCATTTAATACCAGTAAGAAGTTGGGATCGAATATGCACAAGCTGATACCACTAACCACCCTGACTCACTACATCTTACAACAAGGCAATTCGCTGATTGGTAAAATAAGTAAAGTAAAGCTATCCCTGTACCAGGCCGTGAAGTCCCATATTGTTGTGAGACGTTGAGGGTCCCACATTATCTAGACAATGGGCTCAAAGATGGTGGTAAGGTTGTCAGCCTTACGCGCCGGCCGCGCTTCACTCCCCAGGAAAATTATTTATTTAATTCCTGGTTGGACCGATTATGTGAGAAATGAAGAAGTGTTAATTAGAGTCAGTGTGCAGAGGAATATCCTACACGAAATAAGAAAACGGAAGGCTAATTAGATTGGTCATGTTTTACGCAGAAACTGCCTTCTAAAAGAAGCTATTGAAGGAAAGATAGAGGGGCGGATAGAAGTGACCAGAAGACGAGGAAGAAGACGTAAGCAGATGCTGGATGACCTTGGGGACAGAAGAGGATACTGTTATTTGAAGGAGAAAGCTCTAGATCGCATTAAGTGGAGGCATTGTTTTGGAAGAGACTGTTGACCTGTCATCTGACAGATTACTGATGATGATGATGATGATGATGATGATGACGACTCATTTCTGTTAGAGACTTGAGTGAAACCCAGGGCCATAGTGCGGCCGGAAGGATTAGGTCAATTGAAAAAATCCAATGATGCAATGATCCAATGTAGCAAAGTGCCTTAACCACTACGCTACCGCGTGCCCCCTAATTCGCTGGTTGGTACACATATTAATCAGGCACTTGTACTTACCGGGTACTCGTCATACCGAACTCCAGGCTGGTACTCTGCGTAGTCAGGCGCTGGCAGAGATCCATCCGTAGCGCTCCTCTTAATAACTTGGTGATGTTCAACAGAAGACGTCACATCCGTTAAGGTTTTCCCTTCCGCCACAGAGAGCAACGTTCCAGAACAAATTACGAAAACTAGACCTAGAAGCCATAGACACAAGATGTTGCTGATTGGTAGAGTTCTGTTAGAAATCAGCGGGGAGCGACGTGCAGTGCAGTGTTGTTGGTGAGGAAACTGGTGACGTGTTCGCTGGTCGCGTTGCCCCATTGTAGCAGTCCTTGTAACCTGTCACAGCCAGAAAGAAACTCCGATTTTACAGTCGGCACAAATCAGCGCAATTCAAAACATGCGCACGTGGCAATACCACGAATTTTCAACACAGAGCAATCATGTACCACCGGATCAACCCGAACTGACGGGAGAAGTGCCCTGACTTCGCGCTGCCAGACGAAATTCCGTGGATGTATTCTAACTGAATGTATTATTCAGCCCTGTAAAAATATCAGCACAGCTAATAACAAAGCTGTGCGTATTCAGTTAATTTCATAATTTCCCAGTCGATTTCCTTCTTTCTGATTAATTAATTAATACACGTTTAATGATGCTTCATCGTCTTCAGAGATAATATGGCGTCTAGTGAGGTGAGAAGTGCACATATCCGTACACTGATAGGCAATTTCATGCACATATTCCCGCACTCTGGCATTTAAACGCCGCTAGTAGACGTGCACACACAATCCTAAATAATTGTCTTTAAATGTAGTAAAATTTAATGAACGTAACTTTTGTGTGGTTATCTGCTTGATGTATATATAGTCTCATCCCCCGCGTCAGCTAACTGAATCTGTTCTTTGTATAGTACTCCTTGAAGCACACGAGGATACACAGTCTCACGTCACAACCTTCCGTTTGAATTTTAAAATTATTTCGTCAGCAGTCGAATGCTCCGAAGAACTATAAGAATTTCCATATGCGTCAGTTAGAGTGTCGAAAATAGTGCGAAATTTTCATAGTCGGTCATAATTGTCGGCTTTTCTGTCAATTCCTGCGTTGTCTCCTTAGTGAAGGAAGCGAGGAATGTGAGGAGACCGGTCGCGTTGGAATGTGTTGCTGTAGAAGGACGTGAGGAATTGTTCAGCATTTGCCCAGTATACTCTTATTGCAGCTCTAATGTCATGATGAATTTAATAGGGGCGATATTCGAATTCACTGTGAAGTCTCAGAGAACTGAATGCACACTGTAACTAAGCTGCGATATAAGCGCCTGGTGGCGACCAGCTGCAACTGCAATTGAAGTCTTTAGCATTCATGTGCAAGGGAAGTAATTTTCTCTGGAGTCTCTCCTCAATTCCCATACTTTCACTTTTCTATCCCCATAGTCAGCAGAGTCAAATAACTGAAGGATGTAACAAAAATGTGGATTGTACGAGGAGAAAAATACATTTTTAGGACTTCCAGGTGTTTTATGACAACAGAGACTGCGGAAGAATGTCGACTGTTACAAACAGCAGTGACTTTACAATGCAGAATCACTTTGTGAAGAAGAGGGGAATTCTTTTGTACAGTAAGAATTGAATTATTAAAGAGAGAAAGAAAGAAAGGGCATAACTTCTGCTTAAATATTTCAAAATCTTGCTTTTCAATGTGGGACATTAAGTTCTTTGCTCATGAAAGTTGTAATAGATACAGCATTTTCAGATGAAATGCTTAAAATTACTTAAGCGACTGACAGGAATGGATATTTAAAGCACAGCAGCAACAGGAATTTAAACGCGCCCCTACAGCGGGTATTGAAATAAACTGCGGTCAGCTCTGCTACCCCCATTTGAATATTCGGAATTTAAAGGTTAAGAAGAGCTGTCCTGCCAGAAATATTTTGAGAGACAGAAAAATTATGTAAATATTTCAGAATTGAAATTGGCTATCTCGCCAACGCAGAACAGAAGTCCAGATATACTCGTATATGACTTGACAACCTTACATTGTCCTATAATTTTCCATCCAATTTTGTGTTATTCTTCTATCTCCTCTTTGTCTTCCATATAGACGCTTTTCAATACGTTTCCCTACTAAAGTTCGAAACTCTCGTTTCCCACATCCAAGTTCTATAGGCACCCCATCCTAACCCCTTAGATGATCTGCGTACATGTATATTTAATAATTAGAACATTTTTAAGCCTGTGAATACGTCATTACATACGTATAATCCTAGGAAGTTTACTTTAGTTCAGTGTTTGCGCTGGTCCGAATGATTTCTGATTGTGAAGATGAGAGATTTCCTGGACATATAAAAAAAAGAAAACATTCCTAATACGTGAATTATTGAGCTTTTTTTTCTTGTAAGCTTCCTCCATTCTGAAACTTACAAGAAATAAAGGCTAACTAATATTAGGAATGATTTTCTTTCTTTTTATATCCAGGAAATCTCTCATCTTCACAGTCAGAAGGCACTATATTACAAGTCGGAAGGTCGCGGGTTCAAATACCGATGAGGTCATTGGATTTTTTTCATTTGACCTAATCCTTCCAGGCCGCACTATGGCCCTGGGGTTAACTCAGCCTCTAACAGAAATGAGTACCAGGAATTAATTAAATACTTTTCCTGGGTAGTAAAGCGCGGCCGGTGCGTAAGGCTGACAATATTACCGCCATCTTTGAGCCGATTGTCTAGATAATGTGGGACCCTCAACGTCTCAAAACCCTATGGGCCTTCATGGCCTGTTACAGGGATAGCTTTACTTTTACTTACTTCATTCTACCTGAGAAAAGAAATTTCAAACATTCAAGAAAATATAGCAATCAGTATCATTGTCCTTATATTCTGCTAGGCCGTCAGACAAAGCAGGAAATGAAAATACAATTTTGCTAGAGGGAGTGCGAGAGAGTATACTACACAGTTCTTGGTACTTGCTGCTTCGCGTGTTATTTGCTCTTCAACAAATATTCACATAGTGAAGTCTGAGAGTAGCGCTGTGAAGACAGCATCATGTAGCATTATGTATACAAGCTAATGAAAATGTAGACAAACGGAGAATTGTTAAATAATTTGCAAGACTGAAAATGGTAAATCACCGACCATAACTCGCAGTACCGTTATCAGAAGAAATGCTGTGTTACAGGGGTCAAACCAATCAGTGCTCTTCAACGTATGGTATCGGGAAAATAGCAAAAATAGAACTATATTAGTTTCATGAGGATGTGATTCGTAGGACAATTCATAACATCACTTATCTGAATGTCAGCCTCGTACATCAAGGATATTACTTCTGCTTCAGGAGAATAAAATGAGCTTGCTGGGACGTACATGGAGACTGCCTCATTTTCCGTAACCGCACAATTTTGTACGTACTTTCCGATAATCGAAGTTGTGAGCGCAGATGCATGTCGAGGTATATCAGCATGCATTGAAATCTAACGTCATCTTAATGACGGAAAAAAAGGTTTGTTGTCAGACGCAATAAAGCTGCAAAATTACGACGCTATAGCCAGGTTTGAGGTCTTTCATTTTGCGGGTTATCACAGAAACAAAATTTAGAACGTGTATAAACTTGTTTTGCCTCACAGAACTATTAGGCTTATTTTGGACTCTATCCATCGTCTGGTATATAGAAGATAAAAACCACAACGTTTCGGAGATTGGATCTGTCTCCGTCCTCATGAGAGTAGGTTTATCCTGCCCCATCCACCTGAGGACGGAGACAGATCCAGTCTCCGAAAGGTTGTGGTTTTTATCTTCTATATACCAGACGATGGATTGAGTCCAAAATAAGCCTAATAGTTCTGTACAGCATACACCATCGTCAGAATCCTTTCAAGTCTATTTGTTTTGCCCCGTTATACGCTATAATACAAGACGCCTTGAAAGATCTAAAAACAGTTTAGTTCTATATTTTTTTCCTATTCTGTGAGCGCTGATTTTGATGTGAATATGTGAAGTGTACTTAGTATTTATCATGTGATGTGAACTGATTTACAAAAATGTTGAAAATAATCCTCCTTTCAAAACAAGCACCCAGATTATTTTCATACATGTCACTTGAGTGGATCCATGTTCCAGGTTTTAAACGTGAAACCAACGGGTTAGTGTGGAATATGTATCTATGGCCGACGTATGTACAGCTACATAAGTTCACATATTCAAAGAGATCAAGAAGGCGATTTATAAAAACTCTACCTCTAGACTCGCCCTGTTAATTTCAAGTGTGTTCAGCAACCAACTCCCAACAGATCCCAAGCGATGTCAGCGTCACGTAGTCAGTATAAGGCTGTAGTACACTGGGAAATAAGAAATGTGACTTTTAATCTCTTAAGAAATGTCTTTCCGCATCTACATTCTTCTTTAGAATGCACACATACATAAATTTAACTCGCTCATAAAAACGTTAAGAGGAAGACATAATTACTTCCTGGATATAAAATTGTTTTATTAACGCAACGTATAGATCTAATTGCACGAGTCCTCGAAACATTTCCTACATTAGGGAGGCAGTGTTTATAACCGGAACTAAAATNCCTCCGAAACGTCGGTTAACACCACATACACACGGTGCCAAATCCCAGAAGACTGCTTTCTTTATTAAAATACGATTATTGCCCAAGCGTGAAATTATCATAATTTGCTATAATAAAATCCTAGGCTTTGCTCTTTGGTTTAAGCCATATCACACCGAACTTTATTCACATTTATATTATGGAGCGACTTTCTTTTGAATTACATGCAACAAGTATGAATCAAAGAATGATTTAGATATAACAAATGCAATTCAGGTAATGGCTTGCTCTAGAATTAGACGTAACAGATACTATTCAGTGATTGACGTTATGTAAAGAAGGAGTATTGAGAGAAAATTTCCCTTTAAATGGTAACAATACAGAAACTATCGAAAACTGCTGATAAAACACTTAATTATTCGTGAATTATGTTTGAAGGTAATGAAGAATTACAGGCAGCAAGGTTGGCTTATAGTGTATAATAGGCGTGAACACATGCCTACATTACAGCACAGAATGAGCTCTCTCGTTCCACCTGTTCCGAGGAGCCCATGACTGTCCGAATGCAACACACTCTTAACTAGTTTATATTGCATTTAATATTACTGAGTTTCTGGAACTTGTCCATCATTTGGTAAACCGAACAGAAACCAGCGGTCCCCGAAGTGGTGTCGTCTTTTCGTCCTCATTTGGAAAATTTTGTCCGTTACAAGAGACAATCTCACCTCTCTCCAACGGCCATCTGAGAACGGAGGCAGATGAATTTTCCGAAAGTCTGTTCTGTTCGGAGTAACAGAAAATTTGGAACGTCTCTGTACTAAGGAATTGTATTTATTGACCTAATTGCACACGCTACTAAATAATACGATTTTTTAAAATGTTGTATTAATTCGGCTGTTGTAATCAAATCAAAACCCGATTCAGGAGTAAATTAAGAGGAGTTTGATCTTGTGTAATGCTTGTTACCATTCAGCCCAGAACCTTTTGTCTTCTCCTCTGCCGTCTAAAAATACAACAATTAGAATATAATAAAAATACAGCTTTCCAGGTGTTTTGTATGGCTGTGAAACTTGGTCTCTAACTTAAAGAAGGAACATACACTGATGGTGTTTGAGAACATGGTGTTGAGGAGAATTTGGACCGAAGATAGATGAAGAAAACTGCATAATGAGGAGCTTCAACATTTATACCCTTCTCCAAGTATAATTAGAATGATCAAGTCAAGGAGAATGAGACGTGCAGGGCATGGAGAGAAGAGAAATGTGTATAGGATATTGGTGGGAAAGCCAGAAACAATGAGACCACTAGGAATAACAAGACGTAATTCGGTGAACAGTATTAAAATTGAACTTAGAGAGATAGGATGGGATGCTATGAATAGGATTGATCTGGTTCAAGATAGAGCCCAGTGGAGGTCTCTTGTGAACACGGTAATGAACCTTCCGGTTCCATAAAATGCTGGGAATTTCGTGAGTAGCTGCACAAATGACGGCTTCTCAAGAGGGGTTCTGCTTCTTGAATGAGTGAGTGAGAGTTGTAATCAGAACATACATGTTTGTAATTATGAAAAGTGACAGTTAATTCCAAATTTCGCTTGCAGTTCTGTTTCAGTGCACGCTGTCACAGTAGTACTCAACTCATCACAGCACCAGTGTTAACATCTGTGGAAGCTTGTACTCCAATTTAGAGGACCGATAATTCCTTACGGTTCTACTTACCCCACTGGTTCTGATGTCCAATTACTGCACATGCAATTATCACACTGCACATACCACACTATATATATTTATATAAATTGTATTTCCTTAAACAAGCACATCATTAATAATTTCATATAAAATTGTTCATTTTGTTCAGGTGCAAAGAGTTATAACGTACCGATTATTTTGTTCTTAGAGAAAATATAACATTCTGTTTGAGCTCGTATAAACTAATATCAAAATAAAACTCAGATAAATATTTTCGGTGTAGATACCAAGTAACAAAATTTCGCTGAAATCCGTTAAATAATTTAAGATTTGGGACACACGGCCATGAAAACACAACTTCATTTCTGTGTGTGTTCGGTTTACGTGAGTATGCTGTAGGGCTAACGTCGGTAGATACGTGTTAACGGGCAGATCTAGCAAGCTGCTTCAAGTAATAAAGCTTCTGACTTTTATTCAAGACGTTCCCTCGTCATGTCTCTGCCGAGAAACAGACTATCCTGATCCTCTCGTGTTTTTCCTCACCCTACCACTGTATGTTATATAGAGCTACATAGCGCCCCGTTAAATGAATTATAAAAATGAATAAATTAAGAAACGGAAGTTTTCAAATTATATTAATTAAATTTTTTGCCTAATTGAAATTATGTTGACCAGACAAATTGTAAACGTGCATCAGATATATACGCGCTGTAATTAATTTCCGTGACTGATATTACACGTTTAAATTTAGGCAACAGATATCGTATTTTGAAGAAAATATTTCAAAACTATCTTCTCGAAAAATATATCAACTGTTATTGGCTAATGCTAATGCAAAGGCAAGTACAAATAAATATTATATATATAGTGAGACACTAGAAGCAAAGAAAATGATAGATGAACTTCAGATAGCTGCAGGAACAACTTAATAGAGTTCATGAATACAGAAACCAATAATAAAAATCAACATTTTCTAAAAAATTTCATAAGTAATTATATTTACAAACTTTTTCGTTATTTAATTTTCGGATTTAGTTAGAACAATTACATAAAAAACCACAAACAAACAGACTAACTAGTTTAAAAATTCGCAAATAGAAATAAAATAATAAGAATAGCTAATATTTAATTGAATGATAAACAGAAATTTCATCGCCACAAAACCTTATTTTATCAACGTATTCCCTATTGACACAAACTGAAAACAGAAGGCACACGTAAAAAACACGTTTTAGATCATGTTTTAATTGCGCGTATTATAAAGAAATGTTAATAAATCGAAGAAACTAAATAATACGGAACTGATATTACTGTTGATCCAAAGAGGGTAATATTTAATGAAATCCATGTTATGACGTGCAACTCTGTTTAGTTATCAGCGAATTTGCTAACTTACAGAAACTAGACAGGCCTGTGATACACTTTCCTTTCCAGCAGATCCGGCACACTGAACCATGGTGTGTGTTTCACCTCTTTTATATAGCTCTCTTACTCTGCTTGCAGTAAAGTTTGTTTTAAGTATTTTCTGGACGGCCAACAGAAAATTGCACGCTCCTGTATAAGCCCCCTCACATTATGAAAGTCTCGATCATGCGCAGGAACAGAAAATAATAAAGTAATACCCTTCCTCCATATTTTACCTTCTTGGCAGTTGTTGGAGCGACGTGTGTTACCTTGCGGACGGCTGGATTTGTCGCCCGCGAATCTACGTTTGACACGCGCCGAACCAGCATGCTTCATACAACTCCCGCCGCCTGCTGCTGTATTTGGTAGCCTTCCCTCCTACTAACCATTTCCCCCACTCCTGCCACTCTACCCTCTCCCTCTCACTGGAACACTTCATCTTCCTTCTCGTTTACACAGTACAGACTTCACGTGTACGAAGCAATATATCCCGAAAGCTGAAAACATACGTAGACTGCCCTTCCCTTAGAAGTAACCCCTAGATCTGTTTTCCAGAGATGGTTGGTTCGAATATTGTCAAGGACATTGGTTATCCTGGCTTAAGATTTCAGTGTGTCTCCTCAGTCAATATCGGGTTATTACCTCGATGAAGCGACCCTCATTTCCATTCATGTGAATTCCAGTTATCATACACCAGTCGTCATACCATTTGATGCTATACAGTCTGACTACAGATGATGTCGTCACATAAACCACAAAACTGACACTACCCACAGTGGTGAGTTTAGGGCTCTTATTATTAGTTAATAATAAATTGAAACCTCCAAAATACAAACCATTAGCATTACCTCTGAAGTTTATGTCATCCTTGGACCACCAGTAATCCTTGATACTGTTGTTATTATTATTATTATTATTAATATTACTAATCTCTTGACTGTATGCTCAGATTGTACACTGCATTAGTTAGATCTAAGCTTAAATATGTGTCCGTAGTCTGGAATTCGATTACGTCAACTGATGCCAACAGCTGGAACGCATCCAGCAGAGGTTTGCGGCCCTTTGTTTGAATCGTTTCTATCCTCAAGTTCATTACAATTATTCTCTTGCTCTTGATGAGTTAAAATTGCATACTTCACGTACTAGGAGACATCGCATCGATGCTCTCTTTCTTATTCACGTTTATGAGTTCCTGCTCGGTATATCAGAGACTTTGCATTGTTCAATGTTTGTTCCTCAAGTAAAATTGTCCCTCTGCTGGATGTGCAGCAGCTGCTGATGTTTGCAGGGATGTTGACCTATTCGGAGCCAGGAGAGTTCTCCCCAAACGATTTTTAAATGTGGCATAATTGTTACTATTATTATTTGCATGAACATAAACAACAATTAAACTGAATTATTATCATTATTCTCTTTAAATGTCTATACTCTTCATTTCTCAATTGTCAATAGCAACTTATATTTGTGATAATATTATATTATTATTATTTTGTTTGTTTAGTTACATAGTTCGAGAATTGTAGGAAATACCCGTTCAAGAAACAGAAATTTCAAGTAATCACAAGCTTCCGAGTATATGTGGTAGAGGAATTTTGTTCTTTTCACCTTACTTTTCAACAAAACACGGTAAACAATAGCAAATTTACCAGACCATTTTAGATCACAATCATTATCACCAAGCTCCCCTTCGGAACGTGTGTCACAGCACAGCTTTTCAGACCTCCTTCACTCTTCTAACTTCTCAATACGAAGTCTTTCTGAAGGGCCTCACCTGCTGCCCATGACTTGAAGAGAAAAACTGGCTACAATCCGATTCTAGTCGCTTATTTCAGGGGTACAAATCACTACTGGAAAATTTCTTTCTGTTTTTCTTTGGCGCTACAGCCCCAATTTGGGTCTTGGCGTACCTCAATGAAACTCTCCGTTTCACTTCGGTTTACTAGATCTTAGATATTCGGTAGGACCTCTTGGGCGGGTGATCAGCTCGTCGCAAGTCCTCTACGTATACACAAAAACAGAAAAACGCGCGCACACACACACATGCTAAATATCCAAGCCCTGAGTGGGATTCGAACCCACGATCCCGGCTTCCTAGCGAGCGAACACAGTGCATGCCTTAGACCGCTCGGCTACCGTGACCGGACGGGAATTTATCTTCGCGATAGAGTTTTGACGAAATGCTTATCGATGCTTCCAATATGAAGCTAAATAAAATGGGATGGAATTATGAATCATTAATTAGGGATAATTTAGAAGGAAGCGACAGTGGAAATGTTGCTATTGCAACATTTGCCTGGAAGGTCCGAAGAAAAACCACGAAAACCTCAGGATGGCCCGTGTGCCGGCCGGCACTCGAACCAAGCACCTTACGAATGCGAATCTGGAACGCTACATCTAGACCATCCCGTTCGGTTCGCGTCGGTGACGGTCGGTTTTCGCATTGGCTATAGCGATGCTAAACTGACACAATTATGAAGATGAACGCAGTGGCTGATTACTCAGAAATGATGAAATTATTGTACGTAGCCCACTATCTGCAGGTCCAGTCATGGCATAACTTGGGATACTATTCCGGTGTTAGCCTGCAAGGACTCAGGAAGACCATGAGAAATGTCAGTCAGCATACTGAGTGCTCCGATGTACATTCGAGACAGGTACCCCTGAATAAAAGCAATTAACACTATCGCTTAATTCAACCTCGTCCTTGAACGAGGTTTCCCTAATACTGCCGCTTGGTCTTAAGCAATCTGGATAGTAGGGACCAGAAAAGAGCAAAATTTCACCAAGTTTGTATTTTGCGAAGATTTACTGGCTCTGAATCGAGCTGCCAAATATCGGTGGAAGAAGCGATTTAATTCCTCAAGAATTATAGGAAATACCATCCCTTTCAAATAATCTGAAAAATAGGAGCACTCCAGTTGCTGAACAATGTCTGGCGGGAAGTAGAGTAGGAGGACCACGAGACACAATGCCTCAACATTTCAATCAATATTTCCAACAAATCACATGGCGGTTCGGACAACAAGATTGTACAGTAGGAAGCTGACTGCCTGTCTTTTCCATGTAAGACCTCAACTCCCCTTGCAAAAATCTTGCGGGGCTACTCAAATATCACCATAAGCGAGCGTCAGCAGTGTTATATTCGGTGTTCTTGGGGTTCACTGGAGTCCCGCTAAGTCGGCTTTTCCGAGTTAAAAAAGAAAACATTAGGTTATGTAGGATTAATTTTGGGATCTTTTAAACGCGGTAATGTAGTTTCGTGTGTCATCGAAAACAGGGAATTTCTTGAATAGCTCAGTGACTATTAGCTTCTAGAGAAGGATCCTCTTGCACTAGTTACAAAGTCATGCTAAATGCTGGATGTCTGCGTTCTGACCACGAAGTCTGGGATAACAGTTCTTTATACAAAGTTGCTAATTGTACATACGGTCAATAAACTTTCCTCATTTTATAAAACCCTAAGGTTCACTGTGTTCACAAGTATTTACCATTTTTCTTCTTGCATGTTTTCTCAAACTGTTGGTCGCGACCCCCTGGATAGTTGCAGAGTTCTCAAGAATCATTTAAAAAGTAAATGTGTCCACGCACAATTATGCTAAAACCGGTGAATTTCTATTAGAGGTGCTTTCGAAAAATATCGTTGGAGCCGGCGAAATATCTCGTAGATATTCTATCGAGTGAAGAAGAGGATTTTAAAGTCTACTACAGATACATAAGTGTTGTAAGTTTCTGATGTCATCGTACAGAATGACAGGGATCTGCTACAGTGAAATTTTTCTCTGACTGACGTACACAAGGGGCAGGTGGTCGCGTATTTTTTTTTTTATTATTTTAGGGGGCCCTGTATAACAGATTTTGTAGACCCGACTCTATCGTAAGGTCCACTTTAATATTATTGTCCCATCTATGTATATACACGTATCTCCTAGTTCTGTTTCAAAAATGTTTATCTAGTATAGTGAACCCTCCCACTCGTCAGTGTACTGATTAGGCTAGTCGTCTTGGATTCGATTCCCAGCATGAGTATGGATTTTCCTCTTCACCACTGCACCAAGATTGGCTCTGAGACCCACTCAGCCTAGTGTCGAATGGATATTGTGAATTCGTTCTCTGAGGATAAAACGGCCGGTGTATGAAGCTGAACACTCGCATCCATAAAATGGCGAGGTTAATAGTGCTTCAAGTTATAAGTCCACTTCTTCACACATCATTATGGCATAATAATTAAGCACAACTTTAACTTTAGTCACGTGTGTATAAGCCCCTCCTATCTGATGCTCCTTGACCGAATCACCCTGTTACTGTGCCCAAATAAAAACCTATGCGTAGTGTTATAATCTGAGCGGGTGTCCTTGTGTTTATTTGAGAATCAAATTCCTAGTGATATGTAGAGACAGTGTCACGTAACTTCGAACAAGGCCACGCATTCCCCGCATTCCCACAACCCACCCCCTTGTCTGAAATTTTTCTTCTGCGCATTCAAGGTTACTCTGGGCGCTCTTGGCCTTGTTCGAAGTTACGTGACACTTGCTATACATAATGTCGGTGATATTTCTCAGAATTAATAACCAGGATACAAATGCAGAACGCAACAAATCTGAAACGCTCACTAATGGCATGGCATGTCCTCATTTCTGGAGACAGAAAGAGAGTAATCTTGATACTGTGACGCAAATAACCTTTGTTGGGGAACGTCCCAAATACGCACGTGGCCAATAATACAGGAAAAAAGTTTTCTATATTTTCCGAGACAAGCCCGGCGCTGGACAACGAGCCAATAGACACGCGTTCTCACAGCAGAAGAAGTGTTTTCAATGTGGTCCGCGTCATGCCCAGTTCCGGGCAGCGGGTGAATAGACACGCATTCTGACATGTGACATGTGTTTTCTGTGTTGCGTGGTTCGTGCCGCGATTATATAAAGAAGACAATTTGAAGGGTAGAGTGAATCAAGGGAATGGGAACACAAGGGAGTACAACGGCGTACAACAGGGTGAGAACTGAGTTGTCGGTAGTAGGTAGCCACGAGAAGCTAGTAGTTAAAGAAGAACTAGAAGTCAGCCTGTGAAGACTAGAGATTTAGTCACAGTGAAACTGTTTTAATTTCATTACCAGGATAAGCCTAATGAAAACGGAATCCTAGTGCGTGTTTAACAGTGAACTGTAAATTGTGTAAATCAGCGATAGCGCTGTATTTCTGGTAAGTACGGGTTGATTTTGTGAGGTATTAATAAATTCAATCATCCAATCCACAACCCGTTATCACTGGTCACGACCATAAATACGTGACAATACATAAGCCTTTTAAAGCCTCCTTCATTAATCAGCCAAAGTGGCCGCCACTTATTCTCGTTGTCTTACAAAACTAAAGTAGCAAATTCTGGCTACTCTTGCTGCATATCCAAACAGACAACTGACAAATGTAGTACAGCGCACAGAGCGGCAGACTGTCTCCGCGTCTGAAGTAGCTAACAAATGACAGTCACTGGAGTTAAAATATATGAACAGAAAGCTATTAAATTTGTTTCCGTAAGGTTAGGATATAAATGAGTACCTAAGGAGAAAGAATATGGAGTGAAGGGCATGCGCCCTTAAATTTTATGGATTTCATCATGTCAAGCAGATGAGGTGGAATTTGACATCTCCCACTGAAGTATTTTGTGCTCGCTTGAAATTTAATTACGGGATATGTTTAAATGTTTCTATGTAATTTTCGTTAGGAGCTGTACCTAATATTTCGTTCATTTGAGTATGTCAGAAACGTTGTTTGATTAAAACTGTGGATTGATTTGTAAGGGTAAAGGTCAAATGGCCCCTTTGCTGAAACAGTTGAGGACCACTACACAAACTTTTGCGGGAGATTGGAGGTAAAATTTTGCATATTACGGCTCTCCACTTCACATTTCGGACGCTTTATGTCAGGGGAAGTAGCTCTCAGCACCCACTGTATTGGAAGTGGGTGAGTCCCAAACCTGGTCTGTACTCTGCGGAGAAGAAAAAAAATCTCGTCTCTGCCTGGAATCGAACTCCAGTTTCTTGGCCGTCAAACCCGTCGTTATCCCGACTAAGCTATCGTGGGCTCCGTTGACTGATATGCTGAAATTAAAATTAAAATCTTTTCTCAGAATCAGTCTGTTCATAACTTTGTGATAGATTCCAGAAACCTGATATCATTTAAAATATCCCTTTGATGATGTTCCCTCCAGATATTCATTGAGCGCAGGAGAGAAGGAACTGCTTTATGAAATTAATTGTGCTACTAAATTAAGGTTGGTTTATGCAGCTGCGAAATTTTTAGAGAAGAACAGATTGGGGGTATTTGGGAACAAAGCGCTAAGAAGAAAATTTCGAGAGATTAAGTAACGCATAAATTGAAGAGCGCAGGGTGGGGGGGGGAGAAAATAAGCATTGAAGGTCTTGTAAATATATATATATTGTGTCTTACGTTGTATAATCAAGAATACCGGCAGGATCCATTGGGTAATCCAGGGATATGTACAGAGTATTGGTCTTTAGGCCTAATGAGTTGGAGGATACCGTTGTTATTAAAATAGACACGCCGTAATACAGGACTACTATAAAAAATGCATTCGTTTTTAAAACGCTATATTTTCCAAAGAAATACACATACAAATATGATTAATATATAAAAAGAACCGTAAACTCACAAAGTTTTCTTCATACTCTACAAATGTTCTATGTGTGCCCCTTGGGTCACACGACACACGTCCAGGTGGTAGTCGAGCTCGTTCCACACATTTTGTAGCATCATCCTGTCAATGGTCATCACTGCAGCATCGATGCGTTCCCTCAGCTCTACTACTGTTCTTGGCAGTGGGGCTACGTAAACGCGATCCTTAATGTACCCCCAAAGGAAGAAGTCACAAGGCGTTAGGTCAGGTGATCTGGGGGGCCAAGTGAACAGAGCTACGCCATCCTCACCAACACGCCCAATCCAGCGATGCCGAAGTTCATTGTTCAGGTAGCGACGAAGATTGATGTTCCAATGAGGGGGTGCCCCGTCTTGTTGGAAGACAAAATCCCCGGAATCAGCAGCCAGTTTTGGAAACAACCATAACTGCAACATATCGAGGTAAGATGTACCAGTCACAGTTTTTTCACAAAAGAAAAACGGCCCATACAGCTTTGTCTGTGAGATTGCACAGAAAACATTCCGCTTTGGTGAATCTCTTTCAAGTGCTACAATTGCACGAGAATTTTCAGTGCCCCACAATCTCACATTGTGACGATTAACCTTCCCGGATAAATGGAATGTTGCTTCATCGCTGAATATCAACTTGGCGGCGAAATATTCATCCTCCAATGCTTCCTGCATTGTGACGCAAAATTCCAGGCGCCGACCAACTGGTGCACATAATAAAAGCTTGGTGAGTTTACGGTTCTTTTTATATATCAATCATATTTATATGTGTAATACTTTGGAAAATATAGCGTTTTAAAAACGAATAAATCATTTATAGTAGCCCTGTATATAAATGGCATTCATTCCTCAAGAAGTTCAAATTATGAATTCCAGATGGCAGAAGGAGGCAGACATTGGTATAGTCTACAGTGCCAACTAGTGACGTATAATCGAAATATGACCTCAGAAACACGAAGGAACGTTGTCGACAATACATCAATATTTCTCCACGGAAGCACAGTCATCATGTCGATTATATATCGACGTTTGACCGAAAAGAGTTAATAGACAACTGGCTGAAGATATATTCTTTTGGCGAGCGATTGTGTTGTGTGATATAATTTCAGGTCCCGTAGCAAAAGGAAACTTTCGAAGGATAAATTTTGTGCGGTGTAATATTGTACAATCTGGTATAAGTATAGCAAAGTTTTAGAGAAACCAGTTGCCTATAAATTCTGGGTAGAATTGTGACTCCTTTCCCTGAAGAATAAGACAGCGTCTTCCTCAGAAATCTGGATAAAATTCTATCAGACCACAAGGCGGAACATCTTGACGGAAATTTATTTTCATAGAAGTTTCAGAGGAAGGTACTGTCTACAACTTAACGATTGAAGAGTAAGTCAAGACGTAGTAACCATGCTCTGATTACGTTATTGGTTCTTGCTAGGCTTGGTCCATTGCTGACTACGTCATTGCTGGAACTTGGCTTAGTATTTGACCGTGAAGATTGAGGCACAAAATTCTCCGAAGCATTGATAACATTCTATCAGGGCAAGCAGTGCTACATCTAAGAAGACAGTAATTTTCGTATTCACCGCCTTGATAATGTCAAATCGCAACCCCGTCTTTAGTCACCCATACAAGTGACAATAATAATTTGGCTATATAATTGCAAATGTTAATATTATGTCTTCTTACGCCTCTGCTTCCACTGACTTTCATGGTGTCTGAGAAGAGGCTGTTAAGGATAATAATTTCTATGAGGACGCAAGTCCACAGAAAATTTCGCAATGAGAACCATTATGATTTTCTACTCTCCGGCAAATATTACCAGAATTATCGATTTGAAGGTGTTGTGGTGGACATATCATGTAGCATGAATGTGAGAGATACGAGTAAGAATTGTATATGAACACCTGGTTGGAAGATCTGCAAGGAAGGGTCCACTTATGATACCTAGTAGTAAGAGGGAGGATAATATTAAATATTATTTGAAAGAGGGGCACGCGGTAGCGTAGTTGGTTGAGACACTATGCTACAAGCTGGAAGGTCGCGGGTTCGAGTCCAGATGATTTGGATTTTTCAATTTACCTTATCCTCCCAGCCGCACTATGGCCCTGTGGTCGACTCAGCATCTAACAGGAATTTTCTTGGGTGGTAAAGGGCGGCTGGCGCGCAAGGCTGACAAACTTCCCGCCATATGTGAATCGATTGTCTAGAAGAAATTTGGGAGCCTCGACGTCTCAAAACCCTACGGAACTTCACATCCTGTTACAGAGATAAATTTACCTTTAGCATTTTATTGCTTGATGAGAGTAAAGTGGGAGAGTGAGCTGGATTCATCTGGCTACAAAACTGTGTTCTTGTAAACCAGGACTCAACCTTAGTCAGAAATTGTTTGATCATCTGAGCGACTGTTAGCTTTTCAAGAAGCATTCTGTTCAGAGCGTTAGCCAGTTAAGTTGTATGTCTCCGTTGATTTGGTTAGGAAAACATGCCCATGGGAACGTAACACGTTTCTTACGTTGTGCTGATTCAGAGCGCTCTTCGAATAATCATAATTTATTCCGCGAAATTAAGCTGACATTTTACATGTATCGCGGATATATAGTTAATGGTTGACACTTTCCAGAAATGATGAATCCGTTTTAATTATTTTACGTATTACTATTAAAATTAGCGAAAATTCATTCAGAGACTCTGCCTTATATTTCTTTTTTAGGGATATTCAGAAGCGTCCCTAGCGCCTGTTAAATTCTTCCTGTCCCTGATTCAACTCGAGAACTGCTATACAGATAGTCAAGCGAAAACAGAGTCTGCCTTTTTCAATTGTCATTTAAAAAAAGCAGTACAGATCATGTTTATGAAAATCTATATGCGCTTCTGCGCATGCGTGACTAAATGTTTATCCAAGTGAAGAATATTGTCAACTTGTAGGGGAAATGAGAATACATCTTCTTCGTTAAGTCTTGTGGTTTCCAAAATAATTAAGCAACAATTATGCTACTAGTACATTTTCGACCTCGCATTTTCGAGAATTAACGATGGCTTCCAGAAAATAATCGCAGTTAAACAGTGAGTTCTGGGAAGAACTAATCATCTACTTCCTTTTCACTACAATTTGAATGTCTGATATGACAAATAGAAACAAACTTCAGTAAATGTGCGTAATGAAGCCAATAAAACAATGGAACCTGAGAGACTGCAGTGTTGGTATTACTGATGGCAGGGACTTAGGAAGTACGCTGTTGAGATAGCATCAGATGACAAGATATACATACTAGATTTCATGAGGATTTATTTAGGGATTCAGATATTAACATTGGTTTAGCAATATTAACATATTATTCTTCCATCTACGCTAACATCTCTCATGCGGTCTCATTCCTAGAGTTTCTTCCAACCAGAATTATATAGTCTACGTATTTTTCATCTCTACACTGTGTTCTACACGTCCCTTCTACATCAGCCTCTGTCATTTGACAGCACTAATAGCAAAAGGTAAAAACTAAAGAGGTACATTGTCCCTGGAACAGGCCGTGGAGGCCCGTAGGATTGTGAGACGTCGAGGCTCCCACATTTTCTAGACAATCGACTCAAAGACGGCGGTGAGGTTGTCAGCCTTACGCGCCGGACGCCCTTAACTCTCAGGAAGATTCCTGCTACCCATACCTTTTAAAGGCTGAGACGACCTCAGGACCATAGTGCTCTGGAAGGATTAGGCTAATCGAAATATCCAATGAGATTGGGAATTATACCCGCCACCTTCCAGCTTGTAGCATAGTACCTCAACCAACTATGCTACTGCATTCCTCACGATGACACTAATAGTATAATTGACAAGCGCGAATAAGTATGAAATTTTCTACGCCCTTCTATTATATGATGTTCCCTAGGTTCCATTCTAGCCTATCCACTATGTCCTCAAATTCTATTAGCCTATTGCTACCTTCTGGAGCAAAGGGCTGTGTATTTTGGATTTTATTTTCTTTTCGGATCCTCTTTCCCTAGGAAACAGTCCCTTGTACCCATTGGTTATGTAGTTATTGAGGTCCAGAGCCCCTCTGGACACTGCGGAAAAGAGAAACACTTCTTGCCTCTCGCGGGAAACGAACGGTATCCCTCTGTCGTCCAGTCCCTGGTCTCATCTCTGTACCGACTGAGTTATGTTCCCTGCAGTACAACGTGAGCCTGCTAATAATTTTATGTGCATCAGTAATAGGAGGCACGCGGTAGCGTAGTTGGTTGAAGCACTATACTACAAGCCGGAAGGTCGCGGTTTCAATTCCCGATAAGGTCATTGGATTTTTTCAATTGACCTAATCCTTCCGGCCGCACTATGGCCCTGGGGTCGACTCAGCCTCTAATGGAAATGAGTACCAGGAATCTTCCTGGAGGTAGAGGATGGCCGGCGCGTAAGGCTGACAACTTTACCGCCATCTTTGACCGATTGTCTAAATAATGTGGAACCCTCAACGTCTCACAACCCTATGGGCCTTCACGGCCTGGGACAGGGATGCCTTTACTTTCTACTTTGCATCATTAATAGATATTCTCTCATTCGTTAAGTGTTCTGCGATGACACAAACAAGCAAATTTGAGCAGTATCATTCATTTAATCCTACTTTCCTTACTTTGAAAAATTAGGCTTATGATATCACAATGCTGTCTGTGTGTCCCTGTGCCTGTGTATCCCGCTATAAACCTTTCAAATGCACAAATAATATGTTTCTGGGCATTATCCATCGTCCTCTCTTTATCTCAACACCGTCCTGTTCATTTCTCAAAACACAACGTTTCGGAGAAAGAATCCAAAACGTTGTGTTTCTATAGACTAAATAGGACGGTGTTTTAGATAGAAACAGAAGGATGGATAATGTCAGAAACATAATACGTGTATTTGTACTAATGTACCATCATCACAAACTTTTAGGTGTAACTTTTCAGCACCTGAACCAGTCTCTCTTTGTATGTATACCATGACACCTGAGCCCATTTCAACGATTTACTTCATAAATCCCTACCATCAGTCTGTGTGTCTTTGTGTGTATCGCTCTATTTTTGCTACGCAACGGCTCGGTAAAAACGTTACTATTGTAGGAAATACACACACACATTAGACGAGTTCTTGGGCCCGTCATTTTCTGTGCTGTCTTTGACGTATCAAAGGAATGTACGCTATAACTTCTCAAAACTTCTTGTATCTTACTGTGACTCAGAAGCTACCAAGGACCTTCTGCATACTTTAACCCCTTCCTAAGCTGCAGAGATAAAAGAGATGGCTTATGATTTGCAGATTTACCCCGCACTTGGAGCTGCAGCTATAGCGTGCGCGCACTTCGAGGCGCGCAGCAGAGCGGCTGGGACATAGGACGCGAAACACAAAGTGATGCTTAGCGTCATGTAAAAGCGTAAAGAGGGATGTGGGGGGAACCTGTGCGCTGGGAGGGTGACACGATGTGAATTAACTTGTTTATGGAACCCTGGCGAGGGCAAGATCAAATAAGCGAGTTTCTTACTGAAATATGTCCTTGCTGAAATATTAAAAGGGATTTCCATGAAGGCGTAACATAAAATAAACTTGATTTTATTTTCTTAACTTTACGTTGTTTTGTACAGGTTACACAATGTTTTGTTTCTTTGGTTCGAAGAGGTAGTGAAGACGTCGTTATGTTGTTATGGAACGCCTTACTTATGTTTCACCTGTTTTACCTGTCATGAGCAAAATTATCTGTCATTATAAATTATTGTTCTGCCCATCTTATTTGTATGAATATTTAAATGATAGAAATGCATATCAAGTATTACGAAATTACTTGGTCAAATTGCAGGATAGAGGAGGTTTGCTGCTTTTGCATTTGAGTGAAAGTATGCTACCACATTAATTTAAACAGGATAAAGTATACCACAGTAAGACCAGAGTTACTTTGTTACTGACGGTTTATCGCCAGTCAGTTCATCTTGGCAACAAGCCCCTTGAGATTCACAGTTCTTTTTTCGACTGAACACTTGAGATTCTTGTCCGTATGTAACATCATCTCTTACGAGAGGATGGGCCTGTCGTTTACAATTGTTCCTGGCCCCGCCAGTGCAGTCGTTCTAGGGTACTAGTCCCTGGAGACTCATGACCACATTTTACTGTCTCAGATTCGAGATTCGTCCAAACTGGAGGGACAGATCCCCGTGTTTATATCCCCCAGGAACAAAGTGGCCTGGTTATACCCCTAGGCACTGGGTTCCCTTTTCCTCTCCACCCTCGCTTCGCAGGGATACAGTGGAGATATTCAACCCCGCCTCTACCCACGGTTGCTTTGGGGTCTGGGCGCCGTCATTAAGAATAACACATGTAACTCTGGAATAGGATCTTGAAGGAGAAAGTGATAATGGATTAGAAAATAACGATTGATGTTATTTTGGGTTGAAGACATTTTAGGGGGACTTTTAATAGGAGTTTCATATCTTGTGACGCACGATCTTCTTAATCAATCATTTACTGCCTTTCAGATAATACGAACTAGTAAGGAGGATGTCCGTCCAGTCGTAACTTCTGTTACGAAGGGCTTAGGAAGTGCGACTTTTATTTAAGGTTAGCTAGAATCGGAAGTAGCATACACTTCTTGACATTAGTTGAGAGAATTAAAGTGAAATAGTTAGATGATCAGTACTTCAAAGTCTACATGTCCAGATGCTGTGCTGACGAAAGCCAAGCTGACCACAGACCTCTATACAAGACTTCTCCGAGAACTTATTTCACCAAACCCCATTACATCAGCCATCAGCTGGGCGCTGTACCAAGTTTTCCCGATAAAATAAAGTAAAAGTAAAATTTCCTTGTGCTTTTCTTATTTAAGCACTCTGCCATGAAGACACATATAGAGGAGTGGTGATACAGCTACACCATTCTTGGTCTCCACACTGGATGCAGGTGAGTGTTTAGCTTTAACACTCGGCCGCGTTAGCCCAGGAGAAGAGCGCTGGATGGGTCTGAGTTGGTTCAGACGCTGTAATGTAGAGAACAATCCATTTCCTCAGCCAGCAATCAAACCTCGGCCAACTAACCCAGAGCCCGTCGCTATACCGACTGAGCTGTCGCAATAAAACCAAGTTAAGTTGCAATGACATGATTCTTTCTCGGGTTGAGGATGGAAGAAATAGCCTCCAAATACGGAGTATACCTGTAAATATAGCGAGAATTCTGTCGAGGACAGCCGATAAGGGGTGGTTTTCCGGTTATAGTTGGATAGGGTATAACATCTCTTTGCTTGAATATAATCACGTTAATAAGTGTTGCAAGGGAAGGTCCTGTGGAGAGGGCTCTTGAGCAAAGTAGAATAGAATCAAATGTATCATCATCATCATCATCATCATCATCATCATCATCATGTACAAGGATCAGGCCTGTTGGCCCGTTCCATTTCCAAGCTTAGCCTAACTGGTCTCTGCTTCTCCTCGATCGTCTGTCTCCTCTGTCTTCCTTCTGGGTGAAATTCTGTCAGTCAGCATTGTTAAGCTAAGAGCACTGTAGTTCTGTTGATACGTATTTTTCGTGTAGATCGAATACGTTTAGTTTCTGTCTAATATTTTCACAATTTCTCTGGCCTATGCTTCCCCAACCTACTGTAAAAGATTTATTTCAGCAGCTTCAGTTTATTGCATGAAGATTTCTGCCAAGACCTGTGGAAAATCACAGAACAGGAGTCAATTACTGCTCAAATCAGAGAAAGGAAAGGGTTTTGGATTACACACACCTTAAGAAACCCCGAAGGATCCATAGAGAAAGCAGCATAATCCACAGGGAGCACGAAGACGTGGGAGACAAGGAAGACACGGAGAAGATCTGTAGAAGAGGAAATAGGCGAAAAAGGAAAGTCTTGGAGAGAGGTGAAGCGTTTGACAAACTGCAGAACAGAATGAAAAAAAAAAAAACTTCACATTAGCCCTATGCTCCGAAAGGACAAACAGGAGATGATTATGAATTTATTGCAGCTTTGGGGGGATCCAGCATTCTCTGCCATGTAGAAGTGACAGTACGGCCAGTACAAGAGCAATTTTAATATTGTTTCCTGTCAAGATTTATGGAGCAGTTTACTTTCAACTGTTTTTTTACTTATAGTTAAACCTTTGTAATTTATTCTGTACACCTAAAATTCTTTGCTGCCCATTTGACAACCTAAGCAATTAAATAAAAAAGTAATAAGTAAAGCTATCGTTGTACCAGGCCGTGAAGGCCCATAGGGTTGTGAGACGTTGAGGATCCAACATTATCTAGACAATCGGCTCAAAGATGGCGGTAAGGTTGTCAGCCTTACGCGCCGGCCGCGCTTTACTCCCCAGGATAATTATTTAATTAATTTCTGGTTCTTATTTCTGTTAGAGGCTGAGTCGACCCCAGGGCCAAAGTGCGGTTGGAAGGATTAGGGCAATTGAAAAAAATTCAATGACCTCATCGGGACTTGAACCCGCGACCTTCTGGCTTGTAGCATAGTGCCTCAACCAACTACACTACCTCGTGCCTCCTACCAAAGTTTCTAATTTGTACAGGCATATTATTATTTACTGTTATTATCATCATCTGTATCATGAGCCGGGGTAGCGCAGTCGGTATAGCGACTCCTTACGGATTGGATGAATGAGGGGTCGGAGTTCGAGTCCCGGTAGGGCCAAGAACATTCTCTTCTCCACGTCGTCCAGACCGGCTCTGGGATCCACCCAGCCTCCTATCCAATGAGTACCGGGGGCTTTTTCCCGCAGGTAAAGCGGTCGGAGCGTGAAGCTGACCACTCACCTCCAGCTTGTGCCGAGGTCCAGAAAATGTGGATCTATACATCCACTCCCCCGTATATCTTCATAGTGCACTGCTTAATTAGTTAAGTATAGGGCCAAATTTTCCTCATTTACTTAGAGACAACATGGGATAATCGTTGCACGGATTTTTGGAGACAGTTTCTGAAGCATATATGATAGCTAACGGTCTACATATAATAGTAGTGGCAACAGTTTTCTTTGTAAAAAAAAATCATAATTTTCCTGCAATTCTGTTATAGCATGATCCAAATAGAGATTAGAAAGGGTGGGTGAAAATTTTCGTTACTTCTTTGTTTTTATTTTCGATGAAAATATTTCTTTCAGCATACAGTCTCTTGGTCTCTGGATTACTCATATCTCATTTGAGAAGCCTTTCTTGTTAGAAATCGAATATCTATCTATGCCTCTACGGCCCATTGTTGGTCCTTGAACGCTTCTTGGTTTCTTGATGTTTTACACAGTTAGTAGGACCCTTTGGATGGGGGATCAGGCCGTCGGAAGGCCTCTACCTACACACACACACACACATATACACAGGACAACACAAACACAGAATAAATACAGACATCCATGCCTCAAGTGGGATTCGAACCCGTGATCTCAGATTTATAACGCAAGAAGACAGTTCATGCCTTAGTTTCGTGCGGCCACTGTGATTGTTAAGAATCGAATATATACAGCCTAAATGTAGAAATAAAATCAATAACCATTAATCATATTCCCTAAATATTTTTAAATATGAATTGTGGTACTCGCGTAACAACAACCCCGATCTTGACGCCAGAACGTTTTGCTATATCATCGACAGGGCTGCGAATTGTGTAGAGCTCTTCGGTAGAAGTTCTCACAGACTGAGCCAACCTCTGATACATATCTCCGTTTTAATTTTATTGTTTATTTGTTCATGGACCCTACGTGTTTCAGTTCACTATTTCACAGATATCCCGGAAGAGGCCTGAATATCTGAGCACTGCTTCGAGAAGATTAATTAAGATGAACATCTGAGACTCTACATCAATCTTAAAACTGCCATCAAAACATCATAAAGTGGAGTTTTTCTCTCTACAGAAAGGATTCTCATTAAGAAAGACGTCGAGCTAATTTTCTCCTCGTCTTTCATTTCTTATACCTCTGTTACACGATGGGCGGTCGGTTTATGCAGCTATATTTAGCTTCAAGTCTATTTGGGAAAGTTAGAATCAAGTAAATTTGTGGATTATTGGATACTTCGAAGTTTAAGTTTCTCTCAAATTAGTATAATTCAGCCTATTTCACTGTCGCCTTTATCACACAATTAAAACATACAATTGTTTGCTACGCGTAACCTGAAAGGTATATTGTTTTCATAAACAAGAAATTGCTGTAAATTCAGAACAAATAATTTTCTATTAAAGAAACAAGATAATAAAAATAAGCCCCTACAGCATCATTATTCTAATTTTAAATATTATCTAAATTATATCAGATTTGATGTTTTCACAGCGACGACTATGAAGAATGCTGTCTTCTGGGATGTGGTGCCATGTAGATATTGCGTGAACCGAAGTTTCGGAGGAACGTATCGCCTCAATCTTCAGGGTAGAAAAATCCGCGAGCGAGGAACCAGCGTGAGCAGGTGTAGACTGAACATTCAGTCGAAAACACCCAGGTATATAGCTGAAGATGGAGGCGATACGTTCCTCCTAAACGTAGGTTCACACAAGATCCACACGGCACCACATCCCAGAACACGGCATTCATCAGTATTTAAATTTTCAACAAATTCTTCATATAATTGTGTATGTTTATAGTTCATATCCTGGGTTGTTTCAGAAATCTTCTACGGCTCCTTCTGTAGTAATTCATATTAATGTTATCTTACTGGGCTTACTGCGTTACATTTTAATTATGTAACACACTTAACTCTATTTTTCCCCATTTTAATCACTTTCGGAAAAATGAGAAAAACGTCTTATCCTTCGTCATGTCTGTACGTCTGTCTGACAGTACACGTGAAACAACTTCGCTCCAAATGGATGGATTCTCTGATAGTTTATAATGAGGTCTTACATTAAAACCTGTCGATATAATACAGTCCAGTTTTCAGTCCAAATCAGACAAAAATAACGATATTTCACACAAAGAACCTATCGCGTTTTTTTAGAGTACCCAGCTCCGTCTATTACTCTAATGATCACAGTCCACCGAACTTGTCATCCGAACGAAGCCTTGGTTATCCCATTCCTTAATTGTGCTGCACTTCGAGATAGCAAAACATGATGTTACAGTGGCACAGTTCAAAGTTATGATGACTGCCTTATATTGGGACACGCCGCTAGAAAACCGAAATAGTTTATTGCTAGACAACGGTTCGCCAAGCATATTTCCGCAGCAACGGATAGTCTTGTGGGAAAACCAGACCTTTGCTACGAAATTAACGCACTCTTCCTCAGCAACGGATAACACACAGAATAATAGAGGAACTGTTTGTTCCCCGGAGTAAAGTAAATGTAACACCCGTGTGGAAGCGGGTACAAATACCTCCACCCTAGCACTGCGTGTCATAGGAGGAGAAGAAAAGGGGACCCTGGGAGTTTAACCGGGACACACTCTTCTTGGGGGACCTAGCCCTCCAGGTTGGGGGAGTCTAGAATCTGAGACAGCAAAATGTGGTCATGAGTCCCTCGGGATTCGGACCTGAGAATGACTGCGCTGGCGAGGAGCAGCAAGAATTGCAAACGACAGACTCATCCTCCCATCAGAGAGGATGTTACATAAGGACTACAACCGCAAGTGTTCAGTTGCAAATTCTGGCTGTTGGTCTTATCGCCAAGACGAACTGATAAGCGGTAAGCAGCCAGTCGTAAATTAACTCTGACCCTGGACCTATCGTGTAAAGCATCTCGGTGCAATCTTCNAGAGGATGTTACATAAGGACTACAACCGCAAGTGTTCAGTTGCAAAATAAAAATTCTGGCTGTTGGTCTTATCGCCAAGACGAACTGATTGGCGATAAGCAGCCAGTCGTAAATTAACTCTGACTCTGGACCTATCGTGTAAAGCATCTCGGTGCAATCTTTGATAAGAGGATTACGTGGAGACTGCACATACAAATGACTGAAGCCAAGGCCTTCAGAACATTTATTATAATCCACTCTCTTTTCAAAAGTGACCGCTTAAGCGCCAACATAAAACTAACCCTCCATAAGGCAGTGATCAGAAGAATAATGACTTACGCTTATCTAATGTATATTGGTGGAAGGACGGTGTAGCAAAATTGAGTAGTTACACGGTTGTAGTTGAAATAGTGCCACGCCTGGATTTGTTTTCAATGAGTTTCTAAACGTATTTTTTATAGTTTTCTATAAGCCCGTCAAAGTGAAACCACATCTTTTTGCAATGGACCATTCAATGAACACTCATCTAATAAGAAAATTTATTGTTTTGTCTGAAGGAAAAAAATAGTGTAAGAATGTCTTGCAAGCGGTCTTACTCCTATTAAAGTCCAATGATATGTTGGGGCTTGGCAGATATTGAGTTGTGCGTGGTTTAATGTTAACGAAATTCTGCATTTTCCATAGATATATTTAAGTATTTCATATGATTATCAGAATAAACAGCATTAACAGATTTGCCTGGTAATAAAAATGCAGTGTATTTTCTCTGATGTAGGTACTGAGTTATTTTGTGCTATTTAGATTAGCTTCAGACTTCAAAAAATCGGATGACCTCGACACTAAATCCTTTCCCATTACTGTCTTTTGTGTTACGCGAGGAGAGCCTAGATCAGACGAAGAGTTCCTCTTCGATTTTTCATGATAATCTTGAAGAGGAAGCTTCAGCCATGCCTACATAACAGACACGTGACGTTGGACAACCAGACACATCGTATTTGCAACGTTTCCTTTGCGCATAGAGGCTCAGTGGACGTCTAAGAAACGTGGCTCATATGCGTGTCTTCACAGTTTCGCTTGTTTCTGTCATCATTACGGACCCAGACTTGCTTATTGTTTGCTTGGCCTACTCGTACACCTTGAAAACATAGTTAATAAGTTTATACGAAGCATATATTCGCATGTGATAACTTTTCTGTTGTACTTATATTTGTTGCTTATTTAACAACGTTTTCGGTAGCTGGATTTTATAATGTAGAATGGATATACGTTAGATAAATAATAATTTTCAAAGTATTTAAATGTGAAGCGGTTGTGGCCTAATCAAGATACTATCCCAACATCTGCCTGGAAGTATTAGTGTGCGAGAGCCATCCACATTAAATCAAGCGCTAGCCAACCAGCGCGGACCACGGCAGCTCCAACGACCATTGGTTTGAGCGCCGCCTAGCGACACGTTAGTCTTGAATCACAATTTAGTAACAATCCGCTGAAAAGCAACGGCTCGGCAAACACATTTCCGCGATTAGATTTTTAGAAACGACCTATCGCTGAGTGATAAAGAGACGTTTCCTTGGATACGAGATTGAAATATGTTTTCTCTAGCGGTCCGACCCGACATTATATAGCAGGAACCTAGATCGACCCAAAGTCAGAATGAAGCTCGTCCGTGTATGCATTCTAGCAAAAATAAATATTTGTTATAGAAGTTTACTACTTGGTTGTCTCTTCAAGCATCGAAAATCTCACAAGTGAAACTACGAAACAGTTCAGTCATGATAGGAGATGTGCCTGCCGAATACTATTCTGGAGCATGAACGTAGCGCTAACCCGCTCAGTAAAATTTCTTCCTTACGCTTCTCTCCATTCAGAAGGATTATATGACATGAAAGTGGTGATAAGCTGTAAGCACGGCATCAGACATTGGGTAGTGTACGCTGGTTTTGTAGATAAGGAAGTATGTAAAGATCTAGCATTAGAAAACATAATTGTTAAACTCCTCAAATATGTAAAACCCTTAATTCCTAGGCATAGTTGAAAGGGCAAAACTATAAACATATATCCTACTAAGGAAACAGAATGTGAGGGCGTGAACTGAATCCACCTGACTCGGGATATGATTCATTGGTGGTCTTCTGTGGACAAAGTAATATTTTCTGGCTCTGCAAAGGCGTGGGACCTCTTAACCCGCTTAGTGACTGTCACCCATAGCGACCGGGCCAACCAATCGGGCTCCCTTATAGTTGGAAATAGAGACAGACGCATCATTGTAACACCCACACACAGGTCTGACCCGACCACCAATGAACTTATTTACTTGCTTATGGAGCCGAGCCCTTCTTGAGCAGAAGCCAAATCTGCAGCTACTCAAGAATTTACCAGCGTTTTATGGAACCCCAAGGTTCATTACCGTGTTCACAAGAGCCCTCCACTTGTCCATTTCCTAAGCCCGATCAACCCAATCTATCCCATCCCATCCTATCTTTCTAACATACATTTTAATATTGTCCACCCACCTACGCCTTGGTCTTCCCAGTGGTCTCTTTCTTTCTGGCTTTCCCACCAATAGCCTATATGCATTCCTTTCCTCCCCCATTCGTGCTTCATGACATGCCCACCTCATTCTCCTTGACTTCGAACATTCTAATTATACTTGGAAAGAGTACAAGTTATGAAGCTCCTCATTATGCAGTTTTCTCCAACCTTCCGTCACTTCATCCCTCTTCAGTCCAAATATTCTCCTCAACAACCTGCTCTCAAACACCCTCAATCTATGTTCCTCCCTTAATGTCAGAGAACAAGTTTCACAATCATACAGAACCACAGGCAAAATTATAGTTTTGCATATTCTAATTTTTATGTGTTTGGACAGCAGACGAGAAGACAAAAGGTTCTGGACTGAATGGTAGCAAGCATTACCCGAGTTCAATCTCCTTTTAATTTTCTCCTGAATCAGATTTCTGTCTGTTATCGTTGTTCCCAAATATCTGAAGTGTTGCATTTTCAAAATATATGTTTTCTATTGTTGTCATGATTTTGCCCTGCATTTTGGTCACGAGACAGTAACATATACTTAGTTTTCTCTGTGTTTACTTCTAGACCAACCTCCTAACTTGCGTCAGTTAAAGTTAGTATGGTTTTCTTTATGGTATATATATTATCACCCAGTAGATTCACATCATCGCCATAGAACAACAGCTGATGTGTCCCGTTTAATTTCAGTCTCACCTAGTTTTCCTGGACCTTCCTAATGGCATATTCTAAAGCAAAGTTGAAAAGGAGTGGAGATAAAGCATCTCCTTGTCTTAGTAGACCATTATGGGTAGGAAATTTATCAGAACAATATTTATCTATACGGACTTTACTATAAGTTTCTTTTAAACACATTTTCATCAGCTGAACATGTTTCATGGGTATCCCAAACTCTATCAGAATACTGTACAACACTTCTAACTGAATCGTAGGCTTTTTTGAAGTCTACAAATAGCTGATGTACTGTATCATTGTACTCCCATATCTGAAGAATGCAAAAGATCTGATCAGTAGTTGATCTGTTCCGTCTAAACCCACACTAATGATCCCCAATAATTTCATCTATATATGGACTTAACCTTGAGAGAAGAATATTGGATAAAACTTTGTATGAAGTTGATAGCAGTGATGTACCCCGATAATTACTACAGTCAGTTTTATCACCCTTCTTGTGAACTGGTACAAAAATAGACTCCTTCCACTGCTCAGGCAGTTTTTCTTTATGACTAATAGAAATAATTAGCTTATGGATCTTAGAACGTAGTATTTCGCCTCCTGCTTGAACAAGTTCTACCAACCTCTCAATGAAGACCAAACGCAAGTAGCATACACACACAAAACGTACGCATTCCTATATTTAAAACACTACCAATAAAATAAACACAATAACATTATATATTTCAAGTAACAACTAAAAAAAATAAGCAGAAACAAAGAACGACAAATTATAATCAAGCGAAGGACCTAAACTACAACAAACTGGCAGTAATCTTAATTTTTTGTTTTATTTTAATCAGAACTTTAACCTTTTGCAATCTGTTAGTTTATACGCATCTCCTGCTTTAACAGTCCAGAGCTCGTCATTCTGCCAACAGAATGCATTTGTGTGTTTCGTATGCTTGTCACAATGAACATCGTTTTTTGTCCTTAACCAACATTAGCCAGTTGATCTTTGTAGCGGAGATTTAGTTTGTTTATTCTAAGGTACGAACTGAATTTAGAAGATATTCAGTTCTTTAAGAAAATTGTCAGACAGTCAATCAAGTATGGTCATGAGTTCTGCGGGACTTGGTAACAAGAATCGCTGTGCTGGCGAGACCCAGCATGAATTTAGCAGTCACTTAATAAGGAAAGCGCCTACACAGAAAGAACAACCCCTACCCTAGGCGAAGAAGGGGGCCCATTTCTAAACACACATATCTAGGAGAAAACAAAAATCATGTTCATAGATCTTTTCGACACCTAAAGCAAAGTATGATTGCGCTGCCGAAGGCCAGCAACAATTTAACCAACCGACCGATCACTATTTAAAACATAAATATTCTGCAGTTGAAGCAGATAACAACTCGACTGACAGCTGCGACAGTCGACTACAGTGTAGGAGTTTGCGTTTGTGGTTGTGGCTGAAGACGTTTATACAACGACTGGAACATGCTGTACCAGCGCAATGCCAGCAAGTGTATAGCGACGGTGTGAAGGTGAAATTCAAATTACAAATCTTTAGAAAATGAGTGAAGTGTTGCTTTGAGAACGATATTACAATTTCAGCTGTCTGAAACCAGAAGAAAACAGCTGAACCTGAAAGCGAAACAAATGCACTGGCTACTCGGAAAATCAACACTATCAAGAGAAAGCAAACTCTTCCAATACAAAGCACTACTCAACACATATGGACCTATGGAATTCAGCTATGGGGACATCCTTCAATTTCAACATCGAAACCCTCCAGCGCTTTCAATCCAAGACTCTCTGATCCATTCTGAACACACCTCGGTACATAAACAACCACAGGACCCATGAAGGTCTACAAATGAACAGTGTTCAGTGAAATAAAGTGGAATACCAAATACTTGAGAAAATTAGAAAACCAGACTAAAGCACTAGAATTGAACCTACTAGACAATAGCGGAAGTACACACAGGCTGAGAATATACGCCGTCCAGCTTTACCAGACACACCTGAGTAAAACCCCAATACAAGAATTAAAATGACACCTAAGTGAACAAAAAAAAGTATATGGGTTACGTCACTGGGCATAACTCATTCACGAGCCAGTACTTACCGAATATATTGTCACGTGTAGGGTGGTATGCGCGACGAGAATGACGGGTTTTAGTTCGGATGATTGGATTTATTAGCACTTTGATTACAACCTCTCTTAATGACATTCAAATACAGCGCTACTGCGGATTTACACAATTTTCAGTTCACCGTTGAACACGCACTAGGATTATCCGTCTTCACTTGTCGGCAACTAGCAACGGATCTCAACACAGAAACTAGCCCTTCAGCTCCCTATGAAGTGTTCTTGCTCTTGCGTGTTCAATCACTCTGGAACCTCGGAACTAAAATTCTTCTGAACCCACTCCTCCAGCTTACGGCTGACTCGTAACTGTCCCTGAACTAATTCTGTCACTGCATTCACTTCAATTATAAGCACTCTGCACAGACTCCACGGAAAACACAGTCTCTATTGTTGCTGACGTCACTGCTTCGCGTGTGTTTAGCGAGCTGTTGCTTAGAAACGGTTTGCATAACCCCGTTGTTCTACCGCTGCTTGGTGTGGGCGACATAGAAAACACAGCCTCATCTATTGTTGCTTGTTGGACAGCGTTTACAGAGCTGTTGCCTGGCAACGCGTTGATTAAATCCGTTACATTATATATTTATTTCAGATTCTGCAGTGTATATGAAATAAATTTTTGAGAAAAAATACCTATCTCAGACAACGTGTCCGAGAAATGGATAACTTCCAAAAAAAAAAAGAAAAACTTCTCCGATGATGGAACAAGATCAACGTTATGAGCTTACAGGATTCCATAAAACTTTGATTTTCAAGCTATAAGATAACGACACGCAGCAGTGATCAGTAATCTTGTTTCTGTTTTGGAGGTCAGTGGTTCAGCCCCTGACAAGAAGAAAAGCTGTTCTGGCACTCATTGTCATTATTTTCTGTAGTCTGTCTAGGAAATTCCTTAGATTATATATTGGAATATGTCGCAATCATTAACTTATGCATCATGCCAATCCAGAATCATCCTACCACATCTCAACTTTTAATCTCGTAACCATCCTGTCATGTAAAGCCACAGACATATATGCAGTTAACAAATCATCACTTTGTTTACTCAGACTAGGAAATCACATCTGCCTAATACTTGTATGTTGACACAGATAACATTGTCTTCTTTCTTAAATTCCTCTCAATTCCAGCAGGAATTCTCAAGTTATTCGGAAAGTGCCCAGTTCGAATCTCAGCTGAAAAAATTATATTCTGGCTGAGGGTTTTCTTAACTTCTTTCAATTTCTCCAGCTAAAAATCTTCCACGATAATTTCGTGAAACATCACTTATAGCTCATTATTCACTAATAATCCTATCATTCGACAGCATAGTCGAATAAACGTCAAATACATAAATTTACCCCGGTTCAGTAGGATGATCCCGTAAGAATGGTCTAGCAGTGTTTCAGCGTCTCTTTAAGTGTACGGCTTCACGAGAAGGAGGGGAGAAATATCAAAGGTCTCAGTCCCATTATTTTCAGAATGTTAAAACGAATGACTTCCGAGTCACAGCAGAGTAATGTGGATACTAAACCGTTTGAAGTTGCAGAACGATGGTTACGGATTCTTGCTTTACGACGGTAAATGTTACAACTTAAAGCTCGAGGTGTCTCATTAAACCTCACTTAACCTTACACTCACAATTGTTATCGTACCGTATGGAACGTGTTCTCTAGCAGAACTCTTTCCGTTAATTATATCGCCCAGGAAGTTCATTTGGCCCACAAACAACTCTACTGAGTTCTAAGTACAAAGGTGGCCAAAAATATCAATACATAAATTTCTGCTCGTTGGGATGTTGAAAGACATTCGTACAGTAAAAGTTCTATAATGTATTGGAAAGACAGCTAATAACTACTAAGCATCTTGCCTAATATTTCGCTTTTTTTTTTGCGTATAACATGTTAGATTGCTTAAAAAAACGTTTCGTGCGTATTTGAATTCGAAGATGACTAAACCACATCCAGATATTTTATTCACTTACGCATTAGCACAGTCTGTATAGCGACTGGCAACAGGCTGAACGACCGAGGGGTCGGAGTTCAAGATCTGGTAGGGTGAAGAATTTTCTCTTCTACACGTTGCCCATGCCGGTACTGGGGCCCACCCATCTTCCTATCCAATTGGTAAAGGGGGCCTCTTTCCTCGGGGGTAAAGTGGCCGGGGAGTGAAGGTGACCACTCACCTCTAACTAGTGTCGAGATCAAGAAAATATGGCTCTATACATCCACTCCCCCATATGACTTCATGGCGTAGTGCTTAATTAGTTAAGCACAAGAGCAAATTTGCCTTTTTTACATTTACGCATATCTGTACGAAACATCCAAGCTCAAATCTAACAAGTTGGCCCAATCTCTAACGAGTCATACCTCTATTTGGGAGGTAACGGGTTCAAATCACATCAGGAAATATTACGTATTTTGACTGAGTATTTCGTCATTTTCCTCTGCCCTCGACGCAAATGCCGGGATAATTCCCTAAACTGGGTCATTACCGCTCCCTTCCATATGCTTTCCCTTTCATTATTCACAATTACCGAGCCATTACACATTGTATAGTTCGAGCTACTGACTGCGTTGTAAAATAAGCTATGAAAGGACCATTCAGATCTAACGAATTGTCAGGAGTTAGTCCATTCTTACATGGAAGTGTAACTAGCGGTCATCAAGTGTGGTGACCAAGTATGTTCAAGAACTATATATGCAGAGGAGCTTGAAGCAACCATATCTAAGTTTTATTAGCTTTCATTTTCCTTTTACAAACAACATGAACGTACGAAATATTGACCGTTTTAAATGCGTTTCGGAGAAAACACAGAAAACTATGTTTCTTTCGTCATATCCGTGAACCATAGAAGCTGCCAGAATTCTTTCTCACAAACTCAGTACGAATGCTAGTTCTTTCCAATCATTCCCATTTTGTTTAGTGTGTTTCAAAGAGCTTCATAACTTGTACTCTTCTCCAAGTATAATTAGAATGATCAAGTCAAGGAGGATGAGGTGAGCAGGGAAGGTAGCACGAAGGGGGGAGACGAGGAATGCGTATAGGATATTTGTGGGAAAGCCAGAAGGAAGGAGACCACTGGGAAGACCAAGGCGTAGGTGGGTGGACAGTATTAAAATGGATCTTAGAGAGATAGGATGGGATGGGATGGATTAGATTAATCTGGCTCAGGATAGGGACCCGTGGAGGGTTTTTGTGAACACGGTAATGAACCTTCGGGTTCCATAAAATGCTGGTAAATTCTTGAGTAGCTGCAGAATTAGCGGCTGCTCCAGAAGGGCTCAGCTCCATGAGTAAGTAAGTAAGTAAGTAAGTAAGTAAGTAAGTGCTTCATTTTAAGAACCATTTTATTTCGGGATCGAAATGAAATTTTACATCTTCTTACTTCTTTGAGACGCTTGGATGAAAGTCCATGCACTTTGCAAATCGTGTGAGGACATGGTGTGTTGTTCGTCTGAGTGCATATTGACGTTCCTTTATCCTGGTTATAACATCAATTATGAGACTGAGCAGTTCGTCTCGTGTATCCATTTTTCTTTTATAAAATTTATTCTTCATCCAACCCCATAAACAAGAACTTAACGGGGTGAGGTCTGGAGATCTTGGTAGCCAGTTAAAGGTACTGCCACAACCGATCCATCAAATAGGGGAAATGTCTTGGGATGTTGCATTTCAAGTCGGGTAAAATGAGAAGAGACTCGTAGTTCTGATAATACATAGCAATCCGCGCAGCCATAGAAACATCTACTAGTTGTTCAGGCAATCCATTCTTCAGAAAGTCTAGGTGCTTATGTCCTGCCGTATGATCGTCTAAAATGACGGGATCAATCAACATGACATCGATCACACCGCACCAGACATTGATACAGAAAAGACAGTACCATGTGATTTGTCGTGAGACCATCGATGCGCGTCACGTGTTTCTCATTCCGTTACGGGTGGAAATAGCTTCATCAGTGAAAAGCATTAATGGAAGCAATTGGCGATTATTATGTAATCAGTGACAAAGTTCTAGACGCAGGGCACTGTCCCCTGGGTGTAGATTTAGCACAAGATGGGGGTGAAATGGGTACAAGTCGTATCAAACAATGTTCGGTATGTACGTGTTGATGGTACACAGAGATGTGTGGAAAGGCTCCTCGTGCTAGTAGCAGGGTTACGCTCTACAATTTCAAGAATGTTTTCCTCTTCCCACAAATGTTGTTGACGTGCTCGTTCAGATGAAGCATGAGGACTGGGAAGCTTACCACGTTCACACAATGTACTGAACACTTTGGAAAACATTCTACGATCCGGAATTCTTCGCACAGGAAACCGTCGACGGTATTTTTCAACAGCAGCAGTGGCACTACCATTGCACAAGTCGTCAACGGACAGCATATCAGCATATTCTGCATTTGTGACGATGTGCAACATTTTCCACAACACTCCTGCGATGTCATTACCAACAGTCACAACGGCTAACTGACAGTTCACGCTCTCATATTTCGGACAGTGGCGCAGTACGGCGGGAGTAAAGGACAATTTTGGGTGCCAAATCCAAATTACTGTGCGGTGAAATAGCTATATCTCGGAAACTGTTCGTAATAAGTCACATGAATATATATATATGATCTCCCAGAATATTGGCCATCCTTATGGGACATTCTGTATGGTCGTGCAGACGGCAGAGTTTGAGTCGGAAACGCGTAAAACGGGGAAAACATAACGAACACCGAGAACAATGAAGAAGGAGCAGGAAACATTATTATAAGTCAAAATGGGTGGGGTGAGTTAAGGAAACTGCGCTCGCAACTGACTGCGCATGTGCGGCAGCTTCTGCTGTAACCATGGGTAAGTATTTAATGCACTTCATGACACGGAAGTAAAATCGTGGGATGCAAACACGTTTAAGTGAAGAGCATACGTTGAGAGGCCATGATTTTTCGCATTAATTCACTTTAACGGCCACTTTACATCAAGGATTATTTAACGTCTATTAAGCTCAATTAGTGTAGAAATAAATGTATGCTTGTCAGTATATCAAGTTTATGTTGTCTGGAGTATGCTTGGAATACGCAGCGTCTCCGGAAGTGAAGACATCGTCGCCGTGAGGCGTAAGGAGGCCGACGTCCATAATCAGCTGGACCCATTAGAGCAATTTTCCTATCACTAGGTATGATCCATTGTAGAGCCCTTTCACTCTTACACTAACAATTTAAAGTAATCAGTTTATGGAACTGTGTGTATTTAAAATACTCTTACCTTATACAATGGACAGTGTCCTATATAAGACAGCATACTATTCTGCTTAAAATGTTATATGTGACTAAATTTTACTAGTTAGTTAGTTATTGGAGAGGGTGGGTTTCCCCATGCACTTAGACCTATATTGGTCCATTGTGCTTCCCTCTATGATTTCTACCAGTCTCTATATCCTACCGGTACTGGTGCTTACCATCAGTCCCGCCCAGCCAGCGAGACCGGCTCTACTAGCTGAGAGGTATCTACAATGCTTCCCCCATCTACTAGAGGTATTAGAGACTGCTGTTGGGCGGGAAACGTCCGTAATTTGGTTCAGTGACCTCCTTTGGAGATATGAGATTCTTTTACGTGCCGTAAAGCTACGACACGGGACCCACGGCTTAAAGTCCCTCCCGGAGGACTTGTTCCCTGAATTTTTCCGCCCTTAAAAATTCGATGACCTCCGCCGGGTATTTGAACCCGCGTACTGCGAGTCATGAGGTGGGAACGTTACCACTAGACTACGGAGGCCGCTTAAATTTTACTAACTTACAATGCGAAAGGCAGGAATGTCCTTGAGAAACAACAGGCTGTCGATAGATGTAGACGTAATTGTGGGCAGATACATTGCTCCTCTAACTGCCTGTGTCAGGTTTGCAAACTATTGATTAGATATGCAGTGCTGTTCAGTAGTTTGGCGTGATTCCAGTCTTGTGTTTCGTGTCCGAAGTGAGAGAGACCGGAATTCGGGGAATAATATTAGCAGCAAAACAATTAAATTATACCGCTAATCAATAGCTTCTTGTTACACTTGGCAGTCGTCCTCAACAAACTTCAGCGCTGAATTGCGTAACCAACTCGTCGAGCAGAGCTCGTCTTGAAAAGTAACAGCCTCTTAAGTAGCTCCTCAGTACCATTTCCTGTCCTTTATCTCCTTCATGCCGCGACCCGCTGGTCGGAATACTGGGGAGGAAGCACAGGAAAACAGACGGATAAATACTGGAGGCAGAGCTGAGAAAGGAGTGGAAAGAGAAGGATAAGAAAGAAAAAAGGAGAAAGAATAACACAAGAAAAGATTATTGTGGAAGATATAATGTAAGAAGATTATAATAAAGAAAAGTAGGAGGAAAAATAAGACGTAATGATGAGGAAAAGCATACTTGTGTGGCTACATCTCTCTATGACGTGTGCCTGAAAGGATTCGTGGAACCAGAAAATTCCTTCGTCTCTACTGTGTTCAGAAGACCTCGCAAGTCACTGGCCGTGTATGACGATTCGAAATGTGCATTTTTTATGATGAAGTGTTTTTATTCCTCGGGGAATCACCAAGCTTGAGGTCCACAAGTAAATTCTAAAGGGTTCTGACGATGGCGTATAATAATCAGAATTTCTGGGTTTTTGAACTTTGTCCATCGTCCGGTATTAACTATAAAACAATAGGTTTCGGAAACTGGATGTTTCCTTCCTCAGGTGAGGAGGAAGACACCTACTCCGTTTGGTTCATTAGGAAATGTTTACCTCAAGAGGTATCCGAAAAGTAGTGTTTTCTAATTTCTAGATTACGGGACGATGAACCAGTTCAAAAAAAAATAATAGTAATTCTGGAGCACCAAAACTTTTCGGTCATCCACAACTGATTATTAATATATTCACAGCTATCATCTACATATGTAGGCCGCTTATTGCGACCTCAACTCCAGGTCACATCAATTGGAAATGTTAGTTTGCGATTCATACGCGTCGGTAAGAGCCGTAGGCATAGAAATTGTCAAAGTTTCAATATTTATAACGTTTTCAGGATTTGTGTATATGAAGGCACAATTAGCAGGTTATATCCTTCTGACAAATATTAAGCAAATTCCACATATGAAGCCATTTAACGGAATTCGACAAACGTAACAGGCGTTGCTTGCTGTGAAGGACACAGTTCTCTGGCTGCAAATCTATATTTATAAACACAACAACGACCAGATATTCTTTAACAGTATGAAAATTGTATGAGTGTCATTTCTTCTTTTAGCTATTACATATTATGATGTTTATACTAAACATTTATTTCATAATTTTCCTATTCAAAATGGTCTGGTACAAGGAGATGTTTATCGTCATTTGTTTTCAATTCGCCATTAGGAAGGTCCAAGAAAACCGGGAGGGAATGAAATTGCACTGCACGCATCAGCTGCTGGTCTATGCTGATCAAGTAACTATATTGGGAGATAAAATAGACACCATAGATGAAAACACAAAAGCTATAATTGACTCTAGTGAGGAGGTTAATATACAATACAGAGAAAACAAAATATATGTTGATGTCTTGCACCAAATGCAGGTCAGAATCAAAACATAAAGATAGCCAACTAATCCTCTGCAAATGTGGCACATCTCAAATATATGGGAACAACAGTAACAGATTAAAATTTGATTCAGGAGGTAATTAAGGGGAAATTGAATTCGTGTGATGCTTGCTACCATTCAGCCCAGAAGGTTCTCTATAAAGACATAAGAATTAAGATATGATATGAACTGGATTCGTCTGGATGAAGACAGGGACTCGTGAATGGTTCTTTTTAACACGGAAATGAACCTTCGTGTTCTGTAAAATGTGAAACTCTTAAGTTGTTGAGCGCCGGAGGCTTCTCAAAGAGGACTGAGCTAAAGGAAGTGGTGCTGTTAGGAAGGAAAGCAAAAATAGCTAGGGTGGAAAACAGTTATTTCTACCCTTCCTCACAAATACGTTGCGTCCGTTCTAAGTGCAACTTCGACCCACTTCGTAAAAAATAACACTTCACCTTAGTCTCATTACTGACACATGATATTTAGAACACTGCAGGAAATGAATACTGATTTATTATTTATCATTAAATTAAGGAAGGGCCGGATAGCGTAGTCGGTAACAACTGACTGCGGGCTGGACGACCGAGGGGTCGCATTTCGAGTTCCGGTAGTGTCAAGAATTTTTACTTCTACAGTCGTCCAGACCCGCTTTGGGGACCAAACAACCTCCTATACAATGGGTACCGGGGGCTCTTTCCTTGGGATGAAACAGCCGGGGCGTGAAGTTTACCACTCGCCTCCAGCTAGTGCCGAGTTCGAGAAAGTATGGATCTATACATCCACTGCCCCATACGCCTTCATGGCATAGTGCTTAGTTACTAGTTAAGTAAAGGGACAGCTTTACTTTACCTTACCTTTACCATTAAATTAAGGATCTAAACACAAATATCTGATGTCACATGAATTTTTGTTATATACAATTGTAGCACCGCATGTTGGTAAGGTTCTTAAATGTTACACAGTTCGTTTAGTGCGTTGTAAAGTCTCTGGTGTCCTAAATAGGGCCGGGCACAGATAACGGAAAGAAGAAGCGAGGCAGAAGATAGAGATGTCTAATAATTTTTTTTTTCATTGGATGAATGGAGTGTGGATTATTCATATGTATCTCAAATATAAATTAATGTATGCCTTTAATCTCTTTCGTAATGCGAGCAGATTTTGAGAAATGTTATAAACTCGTTATTACGTTTATGTAAATTAGAATTTGTATTGGAAATATGTGCACAAATTTAATTTTATTTAATTGGTTATTTGCAGGTTCTTAGGATGAATTGCAAGAGGAATTCGTTAGGTTCTTTGAGCGTTAGCAGACTGGCACACAGAGTGACTAATAATTTGGACATTACCCATCCAGTGATCAAAACTGTTTCTTTCTAATGGGCTCTAATGGCTAGGAAATTATTTTTCCTTTCGTCTAATTATTGGGATAAAATCCAGATTTTGAAACTTTGTGTTTCAAGTACCTAAGGCTATGGCCAATATGCGCCTATGACAGTAGCCACGTGGTCTAAGGCATGAACTGTCTTCGCTTCCTCGAAATCTGGGATCGTAATTTTGAGTCCCACTTAAAACATGGATGTCTGTGGGTGCGTTTATTTTGAATTTGTGTTGTCCTCTTTATAGCTAGCGGCCTTTTGATTGGCTGATCTCCCGTTCAAGGAGTCCTACTGCCTATGTAAGAAAGATTAACTGAAGAAAAGGCCAGAGTCCAAAGGCTGTAAAGCCACTGATGAATGAATGAATGAATGAATGAAATGGTCAGTATGCAAAATAATAGGCATTCTTATCGGTCCACAGAATCATCAGAAAGAGGGCCTCTTTTACCGTTCACTCTGCATGCATCACGCAAAGTATGGGTAATGGGGGTCTCTTTCGTATCTGTCAATTAACGATTTAAAATAAAAGGTATCATACAATATTTGTATAAGACAGGAGTACAGTTATGAAGTTAATGGATACAAATTTCACCATAAACTTTGTGAGAAAGACCGGCACTGGAAAATGTATAAATACAGTACACCTACCTTCATAATCACGCATTATCAAACGGCATAAATGTCTGCTACTTCTTACACAGGATGTGTTAACGGTTACAGTTATTGGATTCATACATTTTGTTCGCTTTTATCTGGATGCAACATGCTGAGCACAGCAAACACAAAACTTGTCTGAATAAGATTCACACAATCATAGGATACTGGCCTAATATTGCAGGATTAATTAACTAATCTAAACTTGTTTTTGCTGTACATTTAGTGACGATGGCGATAACTCAAAATAGATGGCGTCGAATTATTAGGTTATTAATTAATTGGAAAGGATGTGAAAACTGTCGTTTCTAATCGAGGTACAATACCGTCCTTTGTGTGGAAGGACTGAGAAGAATCACGGAAAACCTCAGTCAAGATAAATGTTTCCCCGGCTGGGATTCGAAAGAGGTACATCCCTAACACCAGTCAGAAGGGTTATCGCTTGCTCGGTAAACTGGTGTCACGTGTGGAATTTGGTGCTTGACTTATAAGACGGGGCTTTACGTTGGATGATTGGCGCCTTATACACACAACTCGGGACTACAAGCAATCACAGCACTATCGCTGATGTACACACTTTACAATTCACCGTTGCACACGCAGTAGGACTCTCAGTCTTCACTCTTTATAAGTCCCACTGTCGCTTCACATCACATATGAAGTCTTCTTTCATGCCATTATTCTGCGACTGCCAATTCCAACGCGACTCAGTTGGACTCTTTTATCATATCCCGGAAGGCTGGTGTCCTGGAAATCGACCCTTCACTTGTACTATTAATGCCACTTCGGAACTCTTCCTTATAACCATTTTCCACGGAGCACACACACAGAAAACACGGCCTTTGTTAAGAAGGCGTGTTAACTAATCCATTGCCTAGCAATAGACGTCCTATTGTTGCACGCGTTGGCCTCCGCGGGAATTTGTTTACAGAGTCGTTGTCTAGTAGTGGGTCTATACGTCACACTAATTTTCGAAGCAGCTAACTAATTAACGAAGTTGTGCGAAATACATATACTCCATCTACTGTAAGTTCGAGGTTACGTCATAGTCAGTGACGTAGTCCGTTGCGTCATTAGAAAGTTACTAGATTCTATATTCGACATATCCTCTTGTTGATACACTGGTGAGAAATCCAAACATCTTCACATAAGGCTTTTCCCTTCGTACGGCTACCTGTGCGAGGGTATGACTTGGCCAATAAGAACGAATTTATAAAGTGATTTTACTCCAATATAAATTCGGCCTAGACACTCCTTAATAAATTCACACTTCACTTCACAATATGAACCTGTAGTGGAGTAAGAGGAAATATTTATGACTGTTTTATTTTCACCTTTGTCTTCTAAATATGAGGTTTTCTCACGACTGTAATTATTATGCCTGTTAATAATATCGGAATTTCATTATGTCTCTGTTTACTAGAAACTAGATTATTCAAGTAGCTGGAATGTAGCTAGTTGGGCTTACGTAATTTTTTAATCAACTCTTCACTTTGCAGCGTGTAAAAGATTTTTTTTTTTCGAAGGGAGATTTAAGACAGCTTCTTCTCTAAGAACAGAAGCACTAGAAGAATTCATTGCCCGCGAACAAGAGTAACGCCTGATGATCAAATATCGTTTCAAAGCTGCATTTTAAATATTCCGGTTTTTAGGGCCTTAGAGTTAAAACAGTTATTGATCCATACGTAAATATTAACTAGCTAACTAACTGAACTGAACAGAGTTTATCATGAGAAACTGATGGTTCCCCAGCCGGTCAATGAATATCCCCATGTCATGGAATTGGAAGTCTATTCCTGCGTTCACAAGAAAAGGCCACTGGAACCTAACCTGTGCTAGTCCATTCCAGTTCACGTCACCTTCCCCCGTCTTATTTTCAGAAGATATTTTCACGCATCAGGAGTCTTCGTGACTTGGAAAACGGGTTCTTAGGATTTGATGATTGAATTTATTAGGCCCTTATACAACTGGTTACAACATTTCACAAATCAATGTCCTCGACTGGACACTGTCGACTTCTGACCACACTACACCAATCCACTATTAATGAACCGTCAGGTCAAAGTCAAAGTCACATTGCGACTGACGGGCAGTCAGTCAGTATGTGTTGGTGTCGAGCACCCTCCTGGGGCTCATGACCAGATATTTATTACTGTTTGACAGTTACGGTCTTGTTTTTCTGGGCACCCTCTCTGACGAGAGGACGGGTCTGTCTTTTGTACATGCTGCTTGTCCTTGCCAGCGCAGTCTTTCTCGGGTCCGAGTCCCTTGGTACTCGAGACCATAAATTACTGTTTCAAATTTGAGACTTCCCTTTTCGTCGCCTCCTACGACTCTCAGGGTCACGATGAAGGTATTCGACCCCGCCGCCACACGGGTGTGGCGTCAGGTATTCTTGGCGTCTTGCTTTATAGCCTCGGATCTGACCACATAGAAATCACATCCATTTTCCAGCAACGGATATCCTCTATTATTGCATATACGTAGCCGAGGGATGTGTTAACCGAGTCGTTGCCTAGCACTGGGTCTATGCGTCACAATATGTGTACTATCATGTCATATAAGTCTAATTCTCCTAATTTGTCTACTCTATTTAGGATTTCGATTCTATAATACAAATTAAATTTTACTAATGCTATTATATCGTATAAAAATGAATACAAATTTAAAAGTAACATTATTAGTATAAAGCCTTGTGCTTTAATGAAAGTAAGACAATTTACTGTGTAGTTTGGAAGGGGAGGAAGAAATTTAATTTCATCCCGTCTTAGCATGTGGCTACGATTTTTCATGTGCTTAATTATTGGCGACAGAGATTCAAACCGGCCCAGTGCTGCAAAATGCGCAGAAAATGCTGATGAACCTATATGTGCCGCGAGAAAGAAAATCTCTGATAAGTAATTTAAACGGGAGCAATTTTGGGCGGAGAAACGGATGCAAGAGGACCTCTACAGTGCTAGAAACGGTCATAATAATTCAGTGACTGACTGGCTGACCGATTGACTGACTAACCTAGGACTGTCAAACTGACGGCCCGCGGACCTCGTGCGACCCGTATTATTTTCCTTCAAGATTTCTTCTATTTAAAAGAGGCTATTGATTTTCTCGAAATAAACCCCAGAAGGTCCTCACTAAAGACTATGAGTAATTCTTAAACTTCGTAAGCACGAGGCCTAATTAATAACATAATATGACCACTCCGATTTTTAGCTCCATTAATGTGACATATATATATGTATATATATACGTTGAATGTCACATTAATGGAGCTAAAAAATCGGAGTGGTCATATTAAGTTATTAATTAGGCGTCATGCTTACGAAGTATGTATGTATATATATATATCTTGGAATGTGGACCGGGATAACTCAGTCATTATAGCGACTGGCTACGAGCTGGACAGTCAGGGTTCAATTCCCAACAGAGTCAAGATACTTTTCTCTGTTCCACAACGTCCAGACCGATTGTGGTTACCTCCCAGACTCATCTGAGTGAATATCAGGAGCTACTTTCCGCGGGATTAAGCGGCCGGGGTGTGAAGCTGACCACTCACCTCAATCTAATGCCGACGTCAAGAGTGACTGACCTATGCCTTCATTTCCCCCTATGTCTTCACCCCGTGGAGTTTAGTTAATTAAATACAGGTACCTGAGGACGTATGGCGCGTTCTCAGGTTGCGGATAGAGGATACGGCCTCCAGAGGGTAGCTGCGAGTGTATTGGCTAAGCAGTCGCTGGCAGCCGATAAGAAATGGTCCTCCAGTTTGTGGGGTTGGTTGTGGGGCTACAACTCCTATTCTTAAAAGTAAGTTTGTTACGAAATATCACAAAGGTCTTCGAACCTGGACGGATTCATTGGATAAACGACCTAAGCTACGGGAAATGGGAATGAGGTTTGGTATGTGGAACGAAAGAACGAGCATACTTCGGAAATTTTGTGGAAGCTGAAAGCCCTGAAGCAAACTTCACCAGCTATGACGTGCCACGTTATTACAGCGTCGTATAGCGCAATATTTAATAAGTAGGGTGAACTGTTTTCCTGGTTGTTTATATAAGCGCCATTTCAACAACGACCGTCCCCGTGAAGGCAATACTTTATGCACGAGACTCGCAGCAGTGGTTAAGTACACTGGCAGAAGCCGACATGGGAAACCTCTTCGCGACATCAGGCACATTGTAGGGGGTCACGCGACGAAAATAGTACACTGCGGTAACAACAGCCATTAGAAGTTAAAAACTGGTAACATTAAGAAAGACGTTACTTTTCCATTTACTATTATTGGTAGTAGGAATGCCGATTTATGACGTAATAATACTGTAATCCTATTATTTTAATACGCAATTAACGAGAGAGTGTAAGGTTTGTCAGTGTCAGCAAACAGTGCGTATCGGGCCAGCTACAGATATTACAAGCTGAAGTACGTAATGTCGAGTCAGTCACTCAAATCATTTATGTACCTAGCCTATCTGTGTTCTGTGTCTGCTCACATGGGGGGGGGGAGGTTGTTCTACACATTCCTTCATCAAAAAGGTTAAATAGTGACAAAAATGTTAATAAGTACTTAAATTCTTATCGCCTGGAATTTAGAAATGTGTTTTGTGATTTTTCTGCACCATTGGTTATGATTTCATTTGTTCCAGATATAAATTTAGATACACAGAACTGTAAAGGCAAAGTTGTCCTGGTGCTTAGTTAATTAAGCACTATGCCACGAAGACATATATGAGAGTAGATATACAGTTCCTCCCTTCTTGACCCCACCAGTAGATGGAGGTTAGTGACCAGCTTTTCCCACCGCGACGGCCCGGGTTCGAGCCTGGGTCAGGTTATGAGGGATTTGTGGTGGGCAAAGTGCAGGTTTCCTCCGAGTGCTTCGGTTTCCCCTGACAATTCTCATTTCACTGACTGCTTCACACTCATCATCTCTCATCCGGGGCTGATACAATAGGCCAATTAGTGGCCGACGTACCAAGTGGACTAAATCTCACCCCACCACAAGAAACTAAAAACAGAAAAGAGACCAGCTTCAAGCCTAGACGCTTTATCCCCGGGGACATTTCCCCCGGTAACAATTGGAGAGTAGGTCTGGACGTTGTGAAGAAGAGAAAATCTTGCCTTTCCGGGAGTCGGATCCCTGTCATCCCGTCCGTAGTCCTTCGCTTTACCGAGAAATGTTTGTGTAGCCAGTCAGATGTTCTTTACATTGCATTTATATTGTGTCAAAAATTAAATTCGCTATTAAACTTCTATTGCGGACTTGAAATATTAAATTCCTCCCAGCTTCTCTAATTTCAGACACAAAGATGCATACGAGCAGACAAACAAATTTCCACAATATTGGTTAATACTTTGTAATTCGACTTGAAGAGGTTTAGGTTTCACTGATGCCGCTCTATCTTAACTTTAAATCAAAAGAGGCTAATGACGAAAAGATATTAATGATGAATTTGGTAGGATGTGAAAGGAAGTTGTCATGACCTATTTCAAACCATTTTGCCTGAATTCGCCTAATAATGCACGAAACGCAGGCAAGCTCCAGTCATGATTGTCGATGTCTCGGCCGGGTTTCGAAACAAACACCTCCAGAATACAAGTCAGAAATGTTAAAATATGAGTTCAACTTTTCGACGTATTTTGTTGGCTCTCCTCAACCTTACCTGACAAATCCTTGTAATGGTTCCTTCAAATAAGTGACGGCCGCTCCTTTCCACATATTTTCCAATACATCATTCATTGAATTCGACGTTTTACCGCCTGACCTCCTGAGAACATCGTTCAATAGACCGTGAACAATGATATACCAGCTGTCCGTAAGTGATTGATACAATTTCAATTTGTTATGCCAAGATAAGTATTATAGCTATAAAATTATAAGTAGCACCATTTGAAAGACAAACTCCGAAAGTTTTACACACCCTAAAGATGCTGAATCTGAGCTTCATTCGTGACCCCCCAAACGTCCAGTCTGTAATCCAGTTCAACCCATATTCCTAATATGTTCCTGTCAATTGTCTTGACAGCTGCAGTAATTCTCAACTTCAATTCATCAATATCCAGTGGTGGAGGTGACACAAACACTTGTTCTTTTACATAACCTCACAGAAAGAATTCACGTGCCCCCCCCCTCCCCTGTCTCTCAGTTTATATCCGTTATATGTGGATATGCTTTATATTTCCTCGCATTTTATCCCCGAAATTGTATCAATCGTTTACGGAGATCCTGCACTTACTTACGAAATGTTTGTTATATCACACTCACTTTTCAGTACTCGAGGCATGTCGCAATTTCCAAAAGTATTTATCTTTAAGTCTATATGTCTGCAGATAATATGGTTTTGAACATTATTTAAAACCCATATTTTTGACGTCCAACACAAATCTGAGAGTTAGAAAAACAAACATTACGAAGTACAGAATGCAAATACGAACGAGATATCTGATACTCTTATTGATGTGTTGTTGTGTGGTTTCAGAATGTCTTTATACTGCAGACATCTGCTTGTTTTCCTCCTATTGCAAATTGATTTCGTTAAACCTGTATCGAACTGACGTTCAGGTTTGAACATCCTACAAAGACATGGAAGGCGTAATGATGACGTGCAGGCACTGGCATGGAGGGAAGATCCGTGAGATAGTTCGTATCCTGGGCACCCAATCAACATTCTGCTTATGTGGGCGGCTGAAAATGACTTCCCCTTTCCCCGCTTCTGATCTGGTTCTATCAGCCTTTAAAAACTAAGTTCTACATAAATAATCGAGTTAAAATTAGTATTGCTATGAGCTCTCCCGATTTTAGGGTGTCAGTGGCTCAACACTGCCTAAAAAAAAGTTAAAGCTGTCCCTGTGACAGGACGTGGGAACCGTTAGGGTTGTGAGACGAAGTTAGAGTGTCGGCTCACAGATGGCACTGAAGTCGTCATCCTTAAGCGCTGCCCTCCCTTTGTGCCCCAGGAAGGATCCTGGTGCTCGTTGCTGTTAGAGACTGAGTCGACCCCAAGGCCATAGTGTGTCTGTAAAGATTTGGTGAATTTAAGAAAATTATTCGAACCGATGAGAACAAGTTAAATAAGAGACGCTTATATGACTATGAATTTATGTTGCCACGTTTTAGTGTTTGCGTGACTAATAATAAGGGCTTCTAGATTTGATGATCGGATTTATTGGCACTTCGATTATAATTACAACCGATGATAACGGCTCACAATCAATGTCTGCCTAAGACTCGCTCCATTCCTTACTGGACTACGAGTCTCTTATCTTCTACTGTGACTGACTTGGCGAACGAAGCATCCCTGCTCACTCTCACGAATGAACTGAACTAACTTCCAGGCGAACCGAATTTAGATCACCACCTCAAACTGTTGCTCTGTTATTCTGTTTATTCTTTGGCTCAGGAACGTGCTTACCGAACCGTTGCCTGGCATTGGTCATATTCGTTCATAATATAATTCGGTTAATACTGTTGGGGTATATAATCGACAGCTCTACGATGCAGCCAGTTAGGCGGGGGTCAGGATGTGTTATAAGTGTTGTCACCCACTCAGTGATGCTTCTAGCTCCACTAGTTGGTCGGCACTTATGTAACCGCCGTCACGTTCGCCCACGCGTTGGTCTCCACTTGCATCCGCCGCTTCCTGTTGCTGTCCGGTTCAGGGTAGGGTGTGGGATTACTCTGAATTTGAATTTGTGTGGGCGCCAGTGGACTTGGGTGAAATCCACGAATTTGGAACGGGGAAAACAAAGGTGGGGATATGGATAGGCGGGCGTTTGGGGTTTCGACTGCTCAGACGGTAGGACGAGATTCTGTCTCAGGGCGACTTCTGGGTCTTGCTCACACAAGGAGAGAGAAAACACTTAAAACTCACACTTCACCAACACTGTTGCTCTTTATTGTAGATGTGAAATAGAATTACACATTACAAGGCTGTAGCACTTTGAATTTGTACATAGGACTCGGTCAACACCGATTTAACGTCCGGGAGGTTACTCCTGTTACTGACTAAGGCGACTGGCTCCAGTTACTCACTTTAAACGACTGACTCCTGTTACTCCCGTTTGATGACTGACTCCTGCTATTCCCTTTTTGCGACTGACTCCTGTTACTCCCTTTAGACGACTCACTCCTGTTACACCCTTTTGAAAAATGCTTCCTGTTACTCCCTTTTGATGACTAACTGCTCTGGAGAGGCAGAAGTCCTGACGGTTCCGGGAACGCCTGGTTTCCTCTCCTCTAAAATTTTCCTGATTGGCTGAACCTAAAATTTGGGTGTTACTCTCATTGACATTCCGCCAATCTCTAACAAGATCCATGTTAAATTGGGCCTAAGTACAAGACGGTCCTTCTGACAGCTCTCAAATAAATGAAGGTACATTAACGATCGCTCGGTACGCCCTTACGAAAATTATTGCGACTCGTATCTGTCAAGTCTCAAATTTTCAAAGACTCGCACCGTCGAAGTTAAGCATTGAAATTCCCAGAAAGCACAGCGGGATACTTCCTGCTCCGTTCTGGGGGTTTCAAGTGACCTGCAGCTTGCTTGTCCCTCAGAAAGACCAGATGTCGTCCTTGGCGTCTGCTGGTGCCGGGGTCAATTCTGTATCATCTTTTGTTAACAGTAATACATTTCGTTTACGTGTAGTGCATTGTAATTAAGAATGTAAATCAACAACATTGCTGAGGTTCCTGCATGGTGCGGTTACAGTGTGTACAAATATTTGGTGGCGAAACCTCTTTGAAAGACCTATAAGTAAGAAGTAGATAGGACAGAATACTCCAGCGAGACAGATTTATTTCTGAGGGTATGGAGTGGATTCAATTGAAGATTACAGTGTTCTGGGATGTAGTGCCGTGTAGTCTGGAAGAAATTTACCAAGGTTTGGGAGAGTAGTGACACAACTGAGGATCAGTATGCGAGATTTGGGACTCTCATTGCAGTGAAGACGGAGATGGCTATCTCGCATTCTGAAGTTAGAGACAGCAAATTTATCCCAAACTCTGATAACTTTTAACCAGAACACAGGCGGTCACTATTCTTCTACCCTGACGATAGAGACAACAGGTTCCTCCAAATACTGGTCCCACTCAGACTACACGGCCACGCATCCCAGACTACAGTAACGTTCATAAAGAGTAAGATTTGCTGGGTATGGATGGCGGGTTGTTCGGAGAGTTTCTCATGTTTCGGAGGAATATATCGCTTCCACCTTTACAACTGAAAAGTAAGCTAAGCAAGAGAGAGCAGCAGAAGCAGGCAGAGAGTTCTTCTGTTTTGCTTGGTTTTCTTTTCAAGCGTGTGGCTTTACAATCCGTAAAAGGTAAAAATAAGTAAAGCTATCCCTGTAACTGGCCGTGTAGGTCCATAGGGTTATGACACGTCGAGGCTCCTACGTTTTCTAGACAGATGGCTCACAGATGGCGGTAAAGATGTCAACCTTTCGCACCAGGCGCCCTTTACCCTCAGGAAGATTCCTGGTACTCATTTCTGATAGAGGCTGAGTCGACCCCAGGGTCATAGAGCGGCTTCAAAAATCAAGTAAATTGAGAAATCCAATGACCTCATCGGGAATTGAACCCGCCATCTTCCTGCTTGCAGCATAGGACCTCAACTAACTACGCTACCGCGTGCTCTACGTTACAACCTGTACTGTTCCTAATCACCGCCATGAGAGCCTCAAATCTCTCACAGATAAGCTGACTCACCATGTAGTCCAGTAGAGAGTAATTCTGGTAATGTTTCTGCTGACCGGGACTTAGCAGGTTGGTTGAACGGTTTGCACCAAACAGGGGTAATGAACTTGCGCAGTACGTTGAACCACGTGGGAGGTGTCGTATAGGACCTACGATGTATTGTGCTGCAGGAGCCTGCCGTCACGAAGCGAGTGAATTCGTCCAAACCATATTGAGATTCGATTTAAATGAAGTCACTTGCAGCCCATCTGATCGATTTTGTCAAACTTCTTGTATTGTTCCGTAACAAGGTTTTTCCTTCTTGAAATAGATTTCCTTTTCCTTTATATCTTTACTTCTAAATATCTTTGTTAGGAAGGGCGTTATCTCCTGCAATGTAACGCCGTGTAGTCCGGTAAAATTCACCGGTATTTCGGAGGAAAATACTGCCTCCTTCTTCATTGTTTCGACGAGGAAAACAACCGAGAAACCAGGAAGAAGCAGATGGCACTGATTTATGCACGGACAGAGTCATGCACTGCATGGCAGCGGGTCCCAGATCCCATTCCACAGAACATTATTAGATGCCCCACAAGTTCTGAGTTCAAATTTGAGTAAAGAAACATTTCATTACGGAAGCGAAACTAAGAAGAATTTCTGGGAGCAATTTTGATGGTTTCATTTCTTCAAATAGGCCAGTCGTTGATGTCGAAATTATCAATATCTATAAATTAATATCTACATTACTCCGTGATATATTTATGTACTCGTACTTTACGTCTGCTACATAAACTACGTATTCACTACGTTAGTACGCTACATTTAACCTCATAATTTCGCGCCATCGCCATGTTTGTAATTATTGTGGAGTGTAGACCCGTTTCTAAGCGGTCACTCTGTAAACAGCGGCCGTTACTAGGTAACTCCCGCAACATACACGCACCCAGCAATATAAGAACGGTGTTTTCTGTGGGCAGCGGTTCGATAAACACGTTTCCGTGGCAACAGACACGAAAGCAATTATAAGCAAAGGGCAAAGTTAGTTGGATAGTTAAGATGAGTTCTGAACGGTAGGCTTTGAAGAGAGGACCTGAGAACTTGAAGCTGAAAAATCACCAATATTAGAAGCCGTTGCCAACGAACGGCTGGTGAAGACACAGCAGGTTGGAAAAGGCTTAGTGCGTGCTGTGATGATTTGTGAATTGTGGAGATTGGCGGTGGAGCTGTAATTGCTTGTAGTTCCGAGTCGTGTATAAGCGTACAGTAGAGCGGGTCACAAATTCAAACCCGGTCTATAGACAATCATACACGTGACATTATTAACACAGGAGACATGTGAACAGAATTTGTAGATATATTTATTATATATCTCTGTACAAAATTTTCCAAATCGTTAGTTGCCGGATTCCCACCGCGACGGCCCGAGTTCGATCCCAGATAAGACCATATGACATAAGTGGTGGACAAAATGGCACTGCAGTAGGTTTTCTCGTAGTACATCGGTCTCCCCTGCCACATCTCATTCCACCAACTGCTCCACATTTATTAATATTCCTGATATTGCACCATACATGATCAACACTAACATTGTCGTTAATCAACCTGCAGAAGTGTGTGTTAATTAGGAAAGTACGCGTATTTTGCGTCATCTTTTAATTTTCACGTGTCACATTTCAGAATTACCAAGAAAAATAGAAGCACAATTTAGCCGCTGTTATCAGCGCCACTGAAGCACATTTTGCTTCAAGTTTCCCTTATTTTGGTACGTGCAATTCTGACTGGATGCAGCATAAAACCCTATTTCTAGTTTCTTTATGATCTTACCCTGCTACAAGCGGCCTCCGTAGTCTAGAGTTAACGTTCCCACCTCATGACTCGTAGTACGCGGGTTCAAATATCCGGCGGAGGTCGTCGAATTTTTAAGGGCGGAAAATTTCAGGGAAGAAGTCCTCCGGGAGGGACTTTAAGCCGTGGGTCCCTTGTCGTAGCTTTACGGCACGTAAAAGAACCTCATACCTCCAAAGGAGGTCACTGAGCCAAAATTGCGGACGTTTCCCGCCCAATAGCAGTCTCTAATACCTCTGGTAGATGGGGGAAGCATTATAGATACCTCTCAGCTAGTAGAGCCGGTCTCGCTGGCTGGGCGGGACTGATGGTAAGCACCAGTACCGGTAGGCTATAGAGACTGGTAGAAATCATAGAGGGAAGCACAATGGACCAATACAAGTCTAAGTGCATGGGGAAACCCACCCTCTCCAATAACTAACTAACTAACTACCCTGCTACAAAACACTGTTTTCTAGATAGTATCTTACATCAATTTTGAGTGAGAAACACACTACTCTATCTAAAATTTACAAGGGTAATTCGTGTAAGAACTTGTGTGCCATTCTTTTATGGCAGTTCATCATGTCTGCCTTTGCACCTAGTTGTCTAATTTGGACCACCGGAGGTCGTGTAATTTGGTACAGTGGTCCGACTTACACGGAGTGCTACGGATCATGTTATTTTCCAGATGACAACAAGGAAATCGAAATGTATCTTCAGAGAATGAACACAGAAGGGTTTGCAACGCGCGGTGAAAGACGAGGTAGGCGATATTGAAGCAGCTGTAACCTACAAAGTTCCCGGAAACACCAAGCCAGCTGGGAAATTGTGGCAAGCGGGCGTTATGAAGCGTCATCGCTAACTGAATTTGCAGCAGCCAGAATTGACGTCATTGGCTGGAGATTCTGGTTTCAACGAAGTCGTGGTGGATACCATTTTGGTTGTGTGCGAGAATACTACCGACGAAGATAAAATTACAGGTTCGAGTATTTTCAATGTGGACAGAACGTCGCATGTAGTCGTGGAGCGTCCCGAGAAAATCATAGCACAACAATGCAAACATCAAGTTGGAGCCATCTGATCTTGAGAGCGCAGAAAGAATGTAAGTGGTATGTATGCAGTACCTTCGAATGGTTTCTATGTCAGCAACCCTAGAAATTCAGGCTCTAGTAAAGTTAGTCCACTACCTTGAAACTCCACTGAGCTTCCGAGGCCGTATTCAAAAACAAAACACACTGCATATGGTGTGATTTCCGCTAGGACATCGCACAAGGAATCTCTTAATAAGCCTAACATGGCGGTTTTCCGGGAGCTAATCCGAAAAGAATACCTTGTGTGCAAAAACAAAAACTGTGGCTCAGAAGCTAAAATCTTCAGATACTGATGAGACTTGCTATCTTGTTTGTGTGGAAACGTACGATAAAAGTCGGATTTAGTGCGAGAGGAACAAGAAATGGTCATACGACTATGAAGACTGGGGGGACTACTATTCCTGTGATACATGAGCACACAAATAAATGGGTTGTGGTTGATATTAATCGTGTATCCATTTTGCCTTAGGGCACGCAGTGTCGTAATTGGTTGAGGCACTATATTGCAAGCAGAAAAGTCGCCGATTCGATTCCCAGTGAGGCCACTGGAAATTTTCATTTGACAATATCCTTCCAGAAGCAACATGGCCATGGGTCGCCTCAGAATTATCTTGCGTTGCTCGAAAGAAGCCCGTTCATCCGACATTTAATCTGACTGTCGTGCTACTCAATAAGGTGGCTATGGCATTCATCTTTTTAGAGATTATCACAATACACACAGTACAATATATTTGGGTTCGACTTTGAAAATATCCATACATAACCTCTATTAAATTGCGTATAGATTATTTTAGGCCCTTCTGTATGTTTCATTAAGAGCTCCTGTTTCAACACCATCACCATTCATTCCAGTTTTCTTCAGGAACATTTCTTTATTCTTCCTTTGTGTTGTTACTTAATTGAATATTATTGTATACGGTGCCAAATACAAAAAATTGACGGAACCATCGAAAAAAACAATTTCCACTTTCAGCTACAGTTTTCTACATATATCCCTTCCATTGATAGACTTCTTATATGCACTGAACCACGATGTCACTGAATATGTACAATAGCAACAGTGTAAATTTGTTTACGGAACAGATCGAGACTGAAATATCGATTAATACTAGATGCTTATTCCACTGCCGTCTGCAGTAGTTGCGTAATTATAGCTTAAACACATATTTCTAAAATGTTGGGGCACAATCAGGTAGTCACAACAAGCTTTATATATTTATATACTCGTTTACCGTCAAACTTTTCCTAACATAGACATCGCATGTTTTTATACATTCACAACAGTTACACTAACAAATGTTTCATGTCACCAATCAAAATGAGAGGGCCATAAACTAAGTAGGCCTATGCTGGTGTCAGTATTGCTTCCAACACAGAAGTTCGCGCCGTCGATATTACTCGTATTTGTAGTATGGAATCAACGAGTGCATAAATTGTCTTCTAATGACATGATATTGGTAACGAATTTCATGAAATATGTAAGAACATTTGTAAATATTTGTTTGCTGCTTTGTTTATCAACACTTCTCAAGTCTGTAGCGTGGCATCCATTAGAGTATAATTCTTGTTTCTTTCCAGTGTATCTCTGGAAGGATTTAGCCAATGTGCATCGAATGACACAGTCACTCTCCCATATCCATGATCAAATAATGATATACATCAGATTAAATACAGAATGCTGAACACAGTAAACTGTAGAATTAACAGAAATTAGAATATACTGACATGACACAGATAAAAATATAGTTTATTAAAGCTTATATGAAGAGAGAGAAGGAAATAACTAAATTAAAATTTTAATTAGAATCCTTTATATTTGCATTTCTGTCTTACAGATGAGTTGTGTATGTTATTCTCCAACGAAACCGAGGGAGAATGACAAGGTTTGCAAGGACAGTTCCTTGAAGTAACTGAGGAATCCCAATAAACCTTATCGTCTATAGCCACTTTTCAGAGAATCAAACTGGAGACCTCTTTGTTACAAAATAATCAAGCTGTTACAGTATTAAGTTCCCTATATTAATAGTTTATTTATTTAAAAATTATGTGTAAATATAACATTTAGTTTATGATATTAGGGTTAATTCATTGCAAATAGTGCTGCTCAAATTAAATTCGTTAATGAGGGAATTTCGTTCTGTAGCATGAAATAAATTAGGTTTCTATAAACGTAACGATAAAAGCTTTCAGCTCTGTCTCCAGACATAAATTGTCTCTCAGAGAAAACAACTCCGTCATCATGAAAAATTCAATAAAAGAGCAAGTATGACGAACACCTTGCAGCGCTACATGTAATTGTTGCAGCAGTTCATTGCTAGGAGTCCTACATTTTTATGACATGGCTACCGTGAAGTCCTTTAAAATTGCAAAGGGAAATTTTTTATTTACTGTTCACTTATTTTCTGACTATAAATTTATACTAAAAAATTTGATCGCACTGTATTCACTTCATTGTAATCCATTCATAAATGATGACCCTTCAGAGAAAGTTCATGTCATTGTTTTGCAGAACTTGTTAAGTTCCGGAAAGATAGCAACATTTATACCATGACAGCAAAACTGATGCACTAACAATATAGTAGAGCAAGGTGTGAAGCCACAATATTACACTAATAATATCTGATATATTATCTTATGTTAAATACTAGGTTTAGGTCATAAATGAGCATCTTCGGTTGGGGGAGGAAATCAGATGTTAAAGGAAACTTTATAAATTTTATCTTTGAATAAAGCAATTAAAATGTCAAAGATTTCAAATTTTCATAAACAGATTAAACTGATACTGTATTAATATCCAGCCATTGTCAAGTGCACTTTTATCGATGGTTGGTGGGTCGTACTATGTTGTGTACTGCTGACTTGTGCTCATTATTTCAAAGTGTCAGTACGGCGATGTTGTGCAGCCCAGATGTGCTATTCTTGAGAGGTGACAGTTTGGACGTCAGCATAAGGAAATACATTAGATATATTTAGATGGCGACTTCATATCTTATTTTAATATAGAACCTATATTGACAAACCAGATCGAATTAACAAGAAGCCCTGGGAAGAAATAATCACCTACTTTCCTTCGAAATGACAGGCACTGCATACAAAAGAGACGTCCAGATTCCTTCTATTGTCTCTTGTGTATTCTTTGCCGTGGGAATGTGTTTACCTAGTCGTTGCCTAGCAACAATAAGGGGATACACACAGAGACAGAGTAAGTTGATCTCATAAGCCTACTTACAAAATAGAGGAAGTGAAATATTACATGCAAATCTTATATCCATATTTCTTATTGTGTTAATGGAACAAAAAAGGGAGTAGGGGAAGTAGGATAAGAAATACTTTGTCTTGCCTACGCGTAAAAAAATAATATAAAGGCCGCTGCTTAACAACAGCAGTAACGTGTTTGCCGCTGTTGCCTAACAATGGTTTTCTCCTATGTCTTGTGGGTGTTATACTAAGTGTTTTGTCTTTGGTCCGTCCAAGTGTATTAGTTAGGTGTTTGTAAAGGAGTGGCCTGAAGGATCCCACTGCAGTCAGGGAGTAACATATGGTCATGAGTCCCCGCGTCTGGAACCAAGAATGGGTGTTATACTAAGTGTTCTCTCTTCGGTCCGCCCAAGTGTATTAGTTAGGTGTTTGTAAAGGAGTGACCTGAAGGATCCCACTGCAGTCAGGGAGTAAAATATGGTCATGAGTCCCCGGGGTCTCGAAAGAAGAATACCTGTGGAGGCGAGATCCATCGACAATTTACTAGTCACCGTCACAATTTTGTGAGGAGGAGGTCAGCTGCTTTCCTCAGTCAGACCGCTTACGTTTAAAGGCCGCTTTTCTTGATAAAGTTGGACACTACAATGCTGACTCTAGTGTATGTCTCACTGTCGTTGACTGCCATGCTCTTTTTCGTAACTACTAACACTGCTATCGTACGTAACGGCAGAACATGTTGCCTTTGGGAAAGCATTCAAATACAAATTCAGGCTTTTTCTTAAGAAGTATAATTCGCAGTTTTCTGTGGACCTACTTGAAATTTCAATTCAATTCTTTATTATTTATGTGCCATGTCAACAGCCGCAAGGCCATTTATAGACAGAGCACAGTGTAGATGAAAGTAATTCCACTATAGACAAACACATTATAATTTCATCACAAGAATATCTTTATCTGTATCTAAAATTCGCAAATAAATTGACTAGAACAGAATGGAAACGTTCATTTTCTAACACTGTTTGGCAACGCTGTGAGAGCCCTAGGGGCCCAACAAAGTAGGAACTAGTGCAAATCTTTTCCAGCCCATCACGGAAATAGATCCAAAATTTGTTATTGTATTCACCTGTGTCGAACTAGGACTACCGCCCGAGCTCAGTGGAAGTAGCTCTAACTCTTGAAACCAGAAATTCATCTGAATGGCGTTTATATAAAAATATGTTCCTAACCCAAGGAGAAATTAATTTCAATTTAAAAGAAAAATCCTTTTGATTTTTATATTGGAAAGTAAGTCCTGCACATTTTAAAAATCGTGGTAAAAGCTTAAATATATTCTGTTTCGGAAAGAGTGAAGAATTCGTGGACGCTAAAGTAGGTGGTGTATACAGTGATGGAAGTAGCATAATTTTATCCCGTTTCGGAAAGTGTTTGAAGTTTGTTTCTTTGTGGTAATACTGACTCGTTGTCTTTGATTTAAATTTGAAGTGTAATCCAGAAACACAGCTCTTGTCAGCACTAGCTTGCACAATCATTGAACGCTGATCTGCGGCATCATTCTTTGTTGTACAATCTATCTCATGGTCTAGCCAGTATATGCTGACTAAATGATTGGCGCACATCTTGTCGTTTAATATAAGAAGTTTCTTGTTCAAGCCAGGTTCCTATTTTTTTCTCCTTTATTTTCGTATAAATTACATACTGAGCTCAGATGAAAGACTCTATGGGTAAATGTTTGTCTGATTTATTTCCTGTTCAGAATTATATAAAACAAGGAGATGTTGTGTCACCATCACTTTTCAGCTTCGCTTTAGCTTACGCCATTTTGTATGTTCAGGAAAACTAGGTGGGACTGAAATGAAATGGAATGAATCAAATTCTGCTCTATGCTGATGATGTAAATCTATTAAAAATAAAATAAATACCGTAAAGAAAACCACAGAATTGTTGGTCTAGAAGTTAATACAGATAAATCTAAATATATATTAATGTCCCCTCAGCAGAATGTAGGGCAAAATCATAACAAAAAGATAGTCAATTTATCCTTTGAAAATGTAGCAAAGTGCAAATATTTGGGAAGGACAGTAACAAATAAAAATATAATTCTCGAAGAAATTAAGATCAGATTGTGGGTAATGCTTGCTACCACTATAATTCTTCGTGTAGTTTTACATAAGAGTGAAACTTGGCCACTGACATTAAGGGAGGAACATAAAATGAGGGTGTATGAGAACAGGGTGCTGAGACAATATTTGGACCGAAAAGGGATGAAGTGATAGGAGTTTGTAGAAAAGAGCATAATGAGGAACTTCATAACCTCTACTCCTCACCAAGAATAATCAGAAAGGTAAAGCCAAGGAATATGAGATAGGCCTGGCATGTGGCAGACATGGGAGAGAAAGGGAAGTGGGAAATCTAGAAGTAAAGAAACCACTAGGAAGACCTAGACGTAAGTGGAAATATAATATTCAGATGGAATCTCAGAGAAATAGGACTAGATGATATGAACTGGATTAATCTGACTCAGAACATGGAAGAGTAAAGGGCTCTTGTGAAAACGGCAATGAATCTTGGGATTCCATAAATTGTGGGGAAATTCTGAAGTAGCTGAGCCACTGTTCACTTCGCATGAAGTAACCAGCTACATGGAGGTAGGTAGGGAGTTTGCTAGATGAAAGTCCTTTACCGCAAGTCGGGGTTGAATTATTAGCACTGGCGATTCGTATTCTTTTAAACCTTGGCATGGAGAGAGTCCATCTTCAGTTTGTTCGTGATTTTCTTCAGTTCGTCATAAAAATGATGGGATTGTATAGATTAATATATGTTTTGGAGGTATCGACTTAATAAATAAAAATGTCGCAATAATTTACTAACTTAAACGAAACTTCATGAGTACATACTTCAATGTTAAGATGGAGAAGAAGTTAAAATTGGTTCTTTCCACCTGAAGTCACAGATCCACCCAAAACTCGATGTCGCAGATGGAGTCGTCTCTCAAATTATAACACTATCTCTTTTTGCACATTCATTAACCATCCTTCCATTCGATGCTCTGTAGTCTGAGCTACAAGAACGTGATTAAATAGATATAAATAAAGATATACACCATATATTTCACCAAAAAGATCTTAACTTTTACTTATTTTCTGATTTGAAAACAAACTCCTTCAAAGCTCTTCTCAAGACAAGTTAATTCCGCCTTCGAAGGTCGCTAGTGCATTAATTAAGGTTGGCTGGTTTCTAATGCCTCTAAATGCGATTCCTGCGAACCTCTCTGGCCTCTACTCACCTAGACAGGGATATAGAACACGTGTTTGATGTAGGAGAAGTCCGAAGACGAATTTCTTTGTCTCTCAGAATGATCATGAGAACGATGGTAGGCAGAGGCAACATACAGCTGAGCGTGGATTCCGAAACGACGGTTTGGTGTGGAGGGGAGCTGGTATTATCGTTCGCAGAAATGAATATTTCCATCTATGAGCAAAATGTCTACAGAGAGATCTGACTAGGAATCGAACTAGAAACCTATGAGTAAGGGTCTAATGTCGTATTCCGAATTTATCAAGTCCTCTCTAATTACGCTTTATACCTATTTACTTTACGCTTCTTAAAATTGTGCTTGATTGCACAAAAATATTTTTTTATGTCTTTTCATGTCTTACCATTTTGCCAGCTGGCTTCAGTTCCCTCTGCTGTTTGCTACAGCAGTTAATTCTCTTATTTTGAATACACCGACATCTGATATTCGGGTACTTGTTTATATAACGATGCTCTCAGCAACTCGGGACATGTAGCGTCGAATGAGTGGATCACAGCGAATAATTACGTAATTTGAAGTGATGTAGAAAGAAACAATCGTGGCCCAATTTAAGCTACCATTCCGAAATGGATTTGGGGGACTAAATAAAACCACGGCAGATGTCAGGATAATCTGCAGCTCTATCGAGACTCGAACAGGGCATCTCCCTAATAAAATTCAGAAGTATGACTGCTTGTGGCGTTCACTGTCTTCACTCGCTCGGAGGCCGGGATCGTGGGTTCGAATCCCACTCAGGGCATGGATGTTTGTCTGCGTTTTTCTGTGTTTGTGTACAGGTAGAGGCCTTGCGACGAGCTGATCACCCGCCCAAGGAGTCCTACCGCATGTCTAAGATCTAGAAAAACCGAAGTGAACGGAGAAGTTCATGGAGGTAGGCCTAGGCCCACTGGGGCTATAGTGCCAAGGGAAAAAAAATCACTGCTTGAGCAAGCTTGCTCTGTCTGTAATTGGAGTTTGGCGAAATCTATGAGAGACTCGTTAATAACGTGTTAAATGAACAGAGGCCAAATGAAATTTTCCTGACAATCTGCAAGCAGAGCACAGAGGTAACAGATGCAATTTTAAAGAAATCAGTTTCACAGTTAGGAAATGAAACATACGGATTAACAAACAGAATCTCTCCATTGTGTGTTAGCCTCTCGGACATGATGGCTGCTGTTAGGCTTCAGCGGGATGAAAAATTCCCTACTCTTCTTCTTCTTCTTCTTCGTCTTCTTCCTTGGCTGTACGTCCTTTTAAATTTAACCTCTGCCTCCCTACTCTTACTTAGCGGTTCACTATCACGTGCATCACGTTATCAACTATTATTACTAATATTACTTAAGCAGTACTGTCGAAGTAGCTCAGTTTGTGTAGTGACTAGGCTACTAGCTGGATGATCACAGAACCGACCTCAATTCCTGTCGTGGGAAGAGACTTCGCTCTTCATCACCGCGTCCAGACTGACTATGCCTTCCACCCACTCTCCTACGAGTTGTGCCACAAGGGTATAACAGCCGGAACTTGAAGCTGCGTACCGGTATATAATGCTGAAATTAAGTAAAGTAAAAAAGAGTAAAGCTATCCCTGTAACAGGGCATGAAGGCCCATAGGGCTGTGAGACGTTGAGGGTCCCACATTATCTAGACAATCGGTTTAAAGATGGCGGTATGGTTGCCACGCGCCGATCGCGCTTTACTCCCCAGGAAAATTATTTAATTAATTCCTGGTACTCATTTCTGTTAGAGGCTGAGCCAACCCCATGGCCATAGTGAGGCTGGAAGTATTAGGTCAATTGAAAAAAATCCAATGACCTCATCGAGACTTGAACCCGCGACCTTCCGGCTTGTGAATGCATGAAATTCTCTTCTCACGCCCCTATAAGGCTTCGTGACATAACGCTTAATCAAGCACAGAGACTTATTCCGATCGTTTGCTCAGTTTCAAACGATTTTCTCATAAAACACTGAGATCTCCAGGACGTATTTGTGCAGTCGCTGTGCTTAATTAAGCACCATGGCGTGAAGATGGATTGTGGCGTGACTCTGTAGATCCAGGTAAATGTAACTTCAGCTTTAAGCTCCTGTATATTACCCCCGGAGAAGGAGCCCCGTTCCCATTGGATAGGAATTTTTTTCCTGGAAAGAAAACAAATTTAAACGCCTCTGAAAAGTTGGCACTGCGGTAAGTAGGAAGAAAGTAGAAGGAGAGCAAATATAAAGAACGCAGTAGACTTCAGTTCCGTTTGAAAGAAAAACGTAATCATGTTCCGCGTACAGAGTACAGAGTAAGTGGTACATATCGGTCTTCAACCCTCCCCAAAAAAGAACCCCGTCGAGTCGTGTTGACTGTGTCAGCGTGTGTATATGTATGTCATGCTTCATTGGAAGTCAGTTTATTTGAAGGTTCTGGGTAAATTAAGACCTGAAAGCACATTAGTGTATTGCTGTCAAATATTTTCGTAGGTTTTCGCGTTTTAATTTTGTAAACATTCCTTCAGCATCGTGTAGCTAATAATATGATTTTTTTTTCATAGGAAATCTGTGTTCATATAAAGGTAGAATGAACAGGTTGACTGAATCGGTAACGCTTTTGACCTACATTCGGGAACTTTCCATTTCGATCTCCGTCAAGGCACCGAACAACCTTTCGTGATTTTCCTCAGTCCCTCCAGACAAATTCAGAGGATATAAACTTTAATTATGCCACGTCTGCTTCCTCTCACGTCCTCTCAGTTGCATTATTCATGATCAAGTTATTCGACGCTCTGTACGCTGAACTAGTGAGTGCATCGCTAAACGAAATACAGAAACACCGAAAAGGAAGAGTCGCTGTGTGTGCTGAAGCTAATTTCCGGTAGCAGAAACCACAGTTATAATATCTCTAATATCAAATTCGCTCGTTATACACGATCGTTAGCTAATCCCATCCATTTTCAATCCTCGTAAATTCTTACTTTAAGATATATATCAATATTATTCAACTGTCTTTTTCTTTGTCTGCATACCATGACTCACAGACCCGTTGCTGGGCAACTACCCGGTAAGCACATTCCCGCAAAAGCCAACGCGCGCAACAATAGGACATCCATTGTTAGGCAATGGATCATTAAAAACTCCTTAACAATTGAGGCTCTGCTTTCTGCGTAGTCCTTACGAAATCGTTATAAAGAAGTTTTCAGCAGCATAGAGTGAAGTTTGGACTTAGCTGTTTTCAGAAGTTGAGAGAAATTTTATCAAGGATTTGGCCGAGTTCTGGGGATGGCAGTCGGAAGGGATTGAGAAGAAATGACAAGAAAGAAATTAGACTGTGACAAGAAGACGTCATGTGCGAGTTGAAATTACACTGGGACTGTTACAAACCCGTTGCCTGGATACGATTAGTGAAGACTGAGAATCCTACTGCGTGTGCAACGGTGACCTTGAAAGTGTGTAGAATAGCGATAGTGCTCTATTACCTGTAGTCCCGAGTTTTGAATGCATGTGGTGCAATAAATCCAATCATTCAATCCAAAACACATTTTATAAGTAACGCAACAAGCTCTAAATCGTAACAGTATTTTCACACCAATATTTTATATTTCACATATTATGTACTTAAGCATGAAATCAAATTATACTTTGCCTAAGTACCGAACATCATTTCTAGCGGCTTGCATTATATGTATATACTAAGTCAGATGTTCGCCAGCGTGGCGTATCTCAGACGTTCATTCATTCATCAGTAATCTGTCAGACGACAGGTCCAGAGTCTCTTCCAAAACAGTTCTTCCACTTAATGCGATCTAGAGCTTTCTCCTTCAAATGAGAATATCCTCTTCTGTCCCCAAGGTCATCCAGCATCTTNTGTATCTTTCCTTCAATAACTTCTTTTAGAAGGCAGTTACTGCGTAAGATATGACCAATCCAATTAGCCTTCCGTTTTCTTATTTCGTGTAGGATATTCCTCTGCTCACTGACTCTAATTAACACTTCTTCATTTCTCACATAATCGGTCCAACTGATCTTCTCCATCCTTCTCCAACACCACATTTCGAAGCTTTTCAGGTGTTTCTGATCTACTGCCCTAAGTGTCCATGTTTCAGCCCCATACAAAGCCATGTTCCAACTGTAGCATTTCACTAGTTTCTTTCTCAAATTTAAGTCCAATTTGCTTGTAAAAAGATTCTCCGTCTTGCTAAATGCAGCTTTTGCCATGGCAATTCTAGATTAATTACGGGGTTATTAATAAGTCCTTCCGGAAATTCCGAACTCGGCAGCGCAACAATATGGACAGATACAGCTGAAAGGAGCATATACGTAGGTAGAGAATTCTCCAAGTTTGACTGGGTAATAAGCACCATAGCGTACTTGCAGGTTTCACTGCTAGATGGGAGTTGTGACGAAATATGGCGAAGACAGGAGATAAGAAAGCTTTCCGTGTCTTGAAATTTGACAAAGCTGAGTCAATTGTAACGATGCACCGGAGGTTTCGGGCCAAGTACCACGCAGAACCACCTACGGACGAAATATTTTTTGAGTGATACAAGAAATGCCAGCAGAGTGGCTGCCTTAACCCTGCGAAAAGAACATGCCAGCCGGGGCCATCGGCCGAGACTGTTGAGCAACTGAGCAACACCCAAAATCTTCAACGGAAATTTGAGATCCTCTGATTGGCCCACTTATGCGATTCGATTGAATGCGATAGGTGTATAATGATCGATTCCAGTCATTTCCAGACCACCTAGTTGATGTTGATGAACATAGATGGGTGTTCTGCATGTTTCCCTCTCCCCTATGGGAGTTTCACGGGGCTGGTCGAGCATAAGCGAGACACTACCGTCAGGAGCCCTCAGAAGTCAACATATCACGCGAAATGCCTGAGGCAAGTGTCTGGCGCATTCTGCGCAAATGTGTTCACGCGTAAGGATACCGGCTGCACACGCCCTTAAATTCTGTCCTGTAATTTCTTTCCAAAAGATGGTCATACTACATATACGTCAATCTGAAGAGGTTTCATGTGCTAAGTATGGGCTATAATGGTCTGATGTGCGTCAAAATGAGACTCGATCAACAACATAATATACAGCACCCCATAAAAATCTCAATTATAACACTTAAGTAGCTTAGTAGATAAAGAGTGTTGACGAACAGACAATATTTTTACAAATGCCCCTTGATATAAAACGGAAGCTCGGCAGGTTATCAAGGCTTGGCGCCTGCATCTACCACATCCGTTTAAACCGAGCAGTGTTGTTTCTGTCATAAAATTCCGGTAGTGGGATTACTCACTGCCTTTGTTTCATTTGTAGTTGTGGTCTTTTAGCGAGAATTGTAACTAAAGACCTTAATAAATATTTGTCTAAGGAAGCGAAAGATATACGTTATTGCACCATTGCTTGTTATTAATACAGCTATCCATCATGTCTCTGATGTTTAGTTGATATGATACTCGTGGGTGAAATGACATCCATTTAAGTATCTTTATACGTAGCATGATTGTTATGAGAGGGGCTGTCATAATGGACAAGTCTTGGCCGCTAATAACTACATCAATAAAATACCAGCAGCTTGGATAGTTGCCCCTTGTAAAACGTAACATTCACGTGGCTTAATTACTCGCCAGCACATAATTATTGTAATAATAATAAAAAGGTGTTAGTCCAGTTTGGAAAACGCAAAGTTTCAAACTAAGGTTTATAAATTTCGTATCCCTCCTGATGTTCATTTGTTCTACATATAAATCTAAAATGAAAATGAAGGCAATGAGTTTTTCTGAAACTTTGGTGTTTATCAAAAAGACTATGCCCTTAATTATGGATTAAGTTATTTAGTACCAATCAGCGGTACAGATAAATAAAAATCGTCTGCTCTTCCTTTTCGATAAGTACGAATCGCACGTCGGGGGCAAGCGGTAGCGCAGTTGGTTGAGGCACTATTCTACAAGCCAGAAGGTCACGGGTTCAAGTCCCAATGAGGTCACTGTATTTTTTCAATTGACCTAATCCTTCCAGCCGCAATATAGCTCTGGGGTCGACCCAGCCTCTGACAGAAATGAGTAAAGTAAAGTAAAAAAATAAAGCTATCCCTGTAACAGGACGTGAAGGCCCATAGGTTTGTGAGACGTTGAGGTTCCCACATTAGCTAGATAATCGGCTCAAAGATGGCGGTAAGGTTGTCAGCCTTACGCGCCGGCCGCGCTTTACTAACCCAGGAAAATTATTTAATTAATTCCTGGTACTCATTTCTGTTAGAGGCTGAGTAAACCTCAGGGCCTAGTGCGGCTGGAAGGATTAGGTCAATTGAAAAAAATCCAATGACCTCATCGGTATCGGAATATTCTTGGGATATTCGTGGGGATAATGGGCGGCCGGCCCGTAAGGCTGACAACCTTGCCGCGATCTATGTGCCGATTGCTATAAAATGTTGGAACCTCAACATCTCACAACACAATGGGCCTCCACGGCCTGTTACAGGGATACCTTTACTTGTTTACTATCATTAATGCAGTGTTATGATGTCTTTAGTAATTGTAATACAGACTTCCACAATTATCTGGGGCCACTATTTTAACTGGGGGGGGGGGCCACGCGGTAGCGTAGTGGTTGAGGTCGCGGGTTGAAATCCCGAGGTCATTGGATCTTTTTCAGTTGACCTCATCCTTCCAGCCGCACTAGGCCCTGAGGTTTACTCAGCCTCTAACAGAAATGAGTACCGGGAATTAATTAAATAATTTTCCTGGGGAGTAAAGCGCGGCCGGCGCGTAAGGCTGACAACCTTACCGCCATCTTTGAGCCGATTGTCTAGATAATGTGGGACCCTCAACATCTCACAACCCTATGGGCCTTCATGGCCTGGTACAGGGATAGCTTTACTTTTTTCTTTTACTTACACTATTTTAACGTTCTTTCGATCGAGAAATTCTACGTATGTGGTTAAGTAAGTTCCATATTTGTTGAAAACATGTATAAATGTTTAGCCATTCCGCGTCCTTCTCTAGAACGTATGAAAAGTAGACAAGCATGAAATGTTCATTAGATACCAATTAAAATTAAATTTAAATCGTAATTGATATTTTACGATCCCACCAGCGAAAAAATATTCCATTGAATGAAATTGATAATGAAGAACAAAAGGCAGCTCAGTTCAGGGAGGAATGAAATGTAAGATGGACATGGAGATACAGGAATCATATGCTATCATGACTGCAACTCGTGATGAACTGTAGAAAACCCCCCCAAAAAAAAAATCGGTGTAGGGCTAGCATATTGAAAATAAGCTTGGAGGGCTGCTGAAGAAATACACTGCTACCCTTACGCTATATTACATGGGCGAAATATTTTTCAAAGAAAAAATTGGGGCTTACTCAAGAAAGAACCAACCCTTACACCTTCGCTGTCAGCAAACCCCTTACCTGGTGGCAGCACTTCGAGGCAGCCCCCAACACCAGTCTTGCCCTGGGAAAAATACACGCATCCTTTATCCAGTGCCACAGACGTGTGCTGCCTCCTGGATTGGGCCTAAACTGAGCAGGACCGATGGGACATAAGTACTGTAAGCTCATGCAAGCATAACCTCTTATCATATTGCATATAACGTAGGAAATAGGAGAATCATAACGCAGTGGAATTTTATCTGCAGTGGAAAACTAGCATGTTTCAGTAAATACAATTTCTTGATTCCTAAACTTACGTCTATGGGCCTCAATGCATTAAACACGAGATATTAAACGTAAAAAATAATTTTATCTAAGAATAAACATATTGTGAAATATGTATTTTACGATAAGTATCACTATATTGGACTATATTGGACCGCCTCTGTGGTCTAGTGGTCAGAGTTCCTGGCTACAGATCCGGAGGTTCCGGGTTCGATTTGCGGCGCTACCAGATTTTCTGAGAAGTAGTAGCTCTGGAACGGGGTCCACTCAGCCTCGTGAGGATAATTGAGGAGCCATTTCAAGGAAAGAGCGGCTCCGATCTAGAAAACAGAGATTAACAGCCGTGGGGATCCATTGCAATGACCACGTGACACCCTCTATCCGCAAAAATTTGGCTCTAACTTCTCCGACAAGCGGCGGTCGCTCGGTCGGTATAGTTCGCTTGCGCACTGCAGGCCAGGGGGTTTATCACTATATTAACATTGTCGGAAAATCATACCATATTAAAACAATGAAAGGACTGTGATTGCTGCATTTTAAAGTTCTTGAATTGATCCAGAAATGGATGCTACAGATATTCTCAAGAAGTACGTCACACTGCTGTCGTCAGCGTCAGAATATCTCGCGGTAACAGCCAACGCATAATGAAGACGGCATGCTTACTTTACGATCACGCTGTTTTGGCGCCTCAAATGCTCGAATATACCGCCGAAATGTGGTAGCTTGGTACACAGGAACGCAGGGATGCTGCTTCCATACATCAGTTTCAGGGCCATAGCGACCTTGGGAGTATAAGGACCTCAGCACGTTTCAGCCCCTACTCGTGCCTCAGCTAAAGAAAGTTTCTGCAAGTATTTCTACTCCGAAAACGTGGGGGAACGTGACGGATTCAGATTGACTTCACCACATTATTATTTGGAACTTTAATAGTGGCAACTATTAATTTACAACTGATACAAAATAGATGCATGTTTCGAAGTTTTACTGTCCTTCAATGTAGTCACCAGCATTGTGTACAACCTATTGTCAGAGATGTGGAAGTCGTAGGATACCTTTAGCATCGCCTGTTGCGTTGATAGTTCGAATGGAGCGGTCAACTGCCTGAAGAATTTCTGGAACAGTTCTGAAGCGAATGCCACGAAGTGCTTCCTTCATCTTAGGAATCAAATTGAAGTCACAAGGGCTTAAGTCCGGGGAGTATGATGGATGGTACAGCACTTCCCAGCCCCATCGATCGAATAAATCAGCCATAGTTTGCGCTGCATGCAGCCGAGCACTGTCCTGCAAAATGATGGGTGGGTTCTGCAGAAAGTGTCGCCGCTTCTTCCTTCAAAGCTGGTCGCAGTTTGTTCCAGAAATGAACAGTAGTACTGCGCATTGATGGTCTGCTGTCGGGGAACGGTATGCGTTAGGATAACACCATCACAGTCGTAGACGAGAATCAGCATAACTTTCACATTGCTGGGGTTCTGACGAACTTTTGATTTTCGTGGTGACCCGTAATGACGCCATTCGTTCGATTGACGTTTCATTTGTGGCTCGTACGATTTGGCCCGTGTCTCATTCAACGTAATGATACGGCGTAAGAAAGCCTCTCCTTCGCGCTCAGAGGGCTCCAAGTGGTTACGAGCAGCGTCATATCGTAGCCATTTCTGCATTTCCGTCAAATCATGCGGAACCCATCGTGATGCAGTTTTTCTCATTCCCAGGCGTTCCTTCAGAATGTGAAGCACAGTCGTATGCGCTAATCCTGTCTCTCGGGCCAGCTCACGAATCGTAAGGCGTCGATCACTATCCAGTAACGCGGAAAGAGCATACACTTCTTCTTCACTGACACTAGGACGACCTGGCCGACGCATGTCTGCCACATTTTGGCGTCCCTCGTTGAAGGCTTTTACCCACCTTGCCACTGTTCTGTAAGGTAATGTAGATTCCCCGCAGGCCTCTTGAAGACCTTGATGACACTGTCGTGCTGTACGGCCTCTGGCATAGTCAATCTTTATCCAGCTCCGCTGTTCTTGTTTCGAAAACATCGTGACAACACTACATTAGACCGCCAGCTAACACGAGGTTCTGTTCTTCTCGTCACTGCGCATGCGCGTGATGTGGCAAGGGAGAGTCCATTACTCTGAGGTAAGGTAGGTATGTAACTAACGTGCGGTATAAGCGACATTATTTGGTTCCATTGCATTGCGTCTCTACAGCAGTGTTGCCAATATTAAAGTTCCAACCCTCGTACATACAACTCACTCCCCATGTTTCTTGAAGGTATAAACATAACCGTTTTTTTTTCTATATTGAATTACGATTTCAACACCCACCATGACACCTCACCTTCAACTTTCACCCGTTCTTTAATGAAGGCTCATCTACCGGACGCCACCTATGCTGCTCCAGGTATTGAGATAAAGGCGATATGCGTCTAAGTGACGGTAAAATAGGAAGCCGGGAACATGAGACACTCAGGTTTAGATTACGTGAGCGGAAGTCGATCCTCGGAGAACGCCGAAGGGGACCGGATTTAATCTTGAACGGTTATTTATTGAAGAAGTCTTTAATATTGTGCTCCATTTATTAAACTAAATTGTACCGTGGTCGGCAAGCGGGCACCAAACACACCGAAAATATTCCGAGCTGTGGCTTCATCATAGACGTTTCCTGCCCACGCTCTCACGCTACAAAGACATGCTCCGCCCCCTCACATGTATACGTTTCAGGGTGTCAGCTTGGAAACCTTCCCTGTCAAAACAACCAACTCACTGTCTGCAGCAAACTAAAAAAATCTCGACGATGAATGAATTGCCAAGTGAACATTGCAGTAAACTGATAGGATAAAAGATTATCAACACCGTCCAGTGTGACTGATAGTTTTCTTTACCCCCCTTTTTCAACTTTCATCCTTGACTTGTTTTCGGTCGGAGCGACCAACTTCAGAAAGACTGTCAGTACATGCGGAAACTACTATTACACTGAGATTGTTCATTATCAATACATACATACAGACACTACTATTACAATGTCATGAATATAAAATATTAGTCTTTAATGATTACAGCGATGTGCATCAATTTATTAAAATATTTTAAATTATTATAATTTACAAGTGCGGTTTAAAAGACATTGTTAAAATCTAGAACCAACTTTGTTCGTGTCCTTTGTACTGCCTCCCTTTAGAGGAATATCAGTGCGTGTACCGCCTCGTGGTTCCGTCTCATCTATATTCGTCATTGGCTTTACTTACTTACTTACTTACTTACTTACTTACTTATGGAGCTGAGCCCTTCTTGAGAAGCTGCCAATTGTGCAGCCACTCAAGAATTTCCCGGCATTTTATGGTACCCGAAGGTTCATTACCGTGTTCACAAGAGCCTTCCACTGGTCTCTATCCTGAGCCAGATCAATCCAATCCCTGCCGTACCATCCTGTCTCTCTAAGATCCATTTTATATTGTTCACTCACCTACGCCTTGGTGGATTCTTTCCTTCTGGCTTTCCCACCAATATCCTATATGCATTTCTATTCTCCCTCATTCGTGCTACATGTCCTTCACACCTCGTCCTCCTTGACTTCATCATTCTAATTATACTTGGAGAAGCGTACAAGTTATGAAGCTCTTCGTCACTGACGTAAATGCAAATTTAAATTTCGATCAAGTAAAAAGGATAGATAACAGATTTTTTAAAATGTGGCACAGTTCAGTTATTTGGAAACGACGATAACAAATCAAAATCTGATTCAGGAGGAAATTAAGAGGAAATTGAACTCTGGTAATGCTTGCTACCATTCAGTCCAGAACCTTTTGTCTTCTCGTCTGCTGTCCAAAAACATAAAAATGAGAATATACAAAACTATAATTTTGCCTGTGGTTCTGTATGAGTATGAAACTTGGTCTCTGACATTAAGGAAGGAACTTAGACTGAGGGTGTTTGAAAAGAGAATGTTGAGAATATTTGAACTGAAGAAGGATGAAGTGACTGGAGATTGGAGAAAACTGCATAATGAGGAGCTACATAACTTGTACTCTTTTTCAAGTATAATTAGAATGATCAAGTCAAGGAGGATGAGGTGGGCAGGGCATAGAGCACAAATGGGGGACAAAAGGAATGCATATAGGATATTGGTGGGAATACCAGAAGAAAAGAGCCCACTTGGAAGACCATGACGTAGGTGGGTGGACAATATTAAAAATGATCTTAGAGAGATAGGATGGGATGATATGGATTGGATTGTTCTGGCTAAGGATAGTGACCAGTGGAGGACTCTTGTGAACACGGTAATAAACCTACGGGTTCCATAAAATGCTGTGAAATTCTTGAGTAGCTGCAGATTTGGCTTCTTCTCAAGAAGGGGAGGTAAGTAAGTAAGTAAGTAAAAAATGTTAATGGCTTCCACTTAATTCCTAGGTAGCTCGAAAGATCAGTGTCAGTGTATCTCACATTCGCAAGGGTTTCCAGTTATCTACGCCTCGGGAATATTGAGTTGTGCTGTACTCTTCTTTCTTAAAGTTGGATGATGCAGTTTTATGACCTTGGCTCGAACCGGACCCACATATCCTTCTTGGTGAGAACGAGACCCGGAAAGTCGGCATCCGCGGAGGGCAGCGCTTCTCCAGGGGCAGCCTTCACGGTGAAGTTCTGCAGCAGTGCCGACAGTACCAAGAATATGAAGTGTCGAGAGAAAGTCTCACCGGCACACAGGCGCTTGCCTAGTCAAGTCACAGCAGAACAAAGCGTTTAGTGAGTTAAATCCTATACATAAATTAATAACAATATGGGGGGGGCACAAAGCTTCTTGAGAAGCTGGTGGTCGTCATTTGGTCAGGAGATTCCTTGTCGTTTGTGGAACGGAAGGCCCAACTAAGCCCTGTCCTGAAACAACTGAATCCAGAATATACTTGTATACTCACATACAATTTCTTTAAGTTCGAATTTAATATTATCCTCCCAGCTACCCCACTGGATTGAGATTAGCACTTTCTAAGGGGCCCAACTGAATATGTGTATTCCTCAGCTGAAGACGGAAACATATCCAGTTTCCCAAACGTAGTGTTTTCTATTTCCAAGAATTCCGGAAGATGGAAAAAGCTCCAAAACCCAGTAATCCTGTGTGTTATCCACCAAGGTCAGAACCCTTTAGAATCAACACAGCATTTATTACGAAGTTGTCAGAATAAATTACTCAGTGCAAAATATATTATATCAAAACAGAGAATCACACCTACCGCACATGAAACTTCGTTGAAATTATGTTGATGGTCTGAACTTTTGTGATATTTTCAAAATATTATTTGTTTTTTGTTGATTTGAAACAAGAAGTAGATGCGTATTAAGCGAATACGTATACGTGTATTTGTGTAAGTCTGGTGCTATGTTTGTATCTAATGCACTTCGTAACTTATAACGTTCTGTCGCAGTGACATAATTACTTAGCATAAGGACAAAAACAGCCAGAAGGCATTGAAAGAGCCGAGACAAGAATTACGTGTATATTTACGGTTGAAAGTTCCTTAACCTTGAGATAGAATAAGATCCTGCCAATCCAAATCACAATATCCATTTCCGTCGCCGAAGAAAATTAAAAGTTTGTGCACGCGCTAACTGCCAGCTACATAAATTCGAACGATATGATGATTAATGAGAAAAGATTTGGAAAGTTGTGGAAGCAAACAGTCTTGTTGAAGAAAGCAGTCTTCTGGGATTTGGCACCGTGTATATGTGGTGTTAACCGACGTTTCGGAGGAACGTATCGCCTCCATCTTCAGGGTAGAAGAAAAAATATAAGAAATCTGCAAGCGAAGAGACCGTGAGAACCGGTAAAAGCAGACACAGTCTGAAGATGGAGGCGATACGTTCCTCCGAAACGTCGGTTAACGCCACATATACACGGTGCCAAATCCCAGAAGACTGCTTTCTTCATGGTCACCGCCGTGAAAACCTCAAATCTTACAAACAGTCTTGTTGCTTAACTTTTGTGATCGGACGAGAACGGCTATTTTCAATGTAGTATGGTCTTTTATCAAGCAGTCTGATATCCTGTCATTAGCTAGGAGAAACTGAGGAAAATCACTAAAACCGTCAGTCAGGATAGCCAACCTGAGATCTCCACTACTAGAGTACTGGAGTACCACTAGAGTACTACCCACTCCAGCATGACGTTTGGTGTATAAGGTATCAAAACTCAAAAGATCACAATCTAAAAATTGACATTGTGAATGAAAACACTGACCTGCTCCGAATGGCAAGGAAAAGTCCTTGAGCAGTTCTCCCTTCTCGTCCAAGAACCTCTCGGGGCGGAATTTCTCGGGGTCGCCCCAGAAGTCGATGTCACCGTGGAAACTCCACAGGTTCACGAACACCGATGTGTCCTGCACCAAGACATTCCCTATTGAAAAGTGCGCCTCTGATTTCGATATAAACTGGACCAGAATTTAGAAATATACGTACAGCTGCTCACCTTGGGGATGTTGTAGCCACTGAGCTGAGTGTCTTCAGTAGCTCTGTGACCCACAGCCATTGGAACTATACTCACTTTGCGCATCACTTCTCTCAAGAACGCCTCGTTATATGGCAACCTAGGCAGTATGCATTCCATTATAGTGATTGTTTTATAACAGTATATGTTAGATGTGTATGAATCATGTAATCACCAGGACCATCACGGTCAGTTTTATTCTAGGACATATACAAATCCCGCACTGAATTTCTCATTAGAGGTGTTTTAACATCACTCACTCAATGAGGCCAGCCCTTCTTATGAAGCCTCCAATTGTGCAGCTACTCAAGAACTTTCCAACATTTTATGGAACCTGAAGGTTCATTTCCACCTTCACAAGAGCCTTCCACCGATCCATAACCTGAGCCAGATCAATTCAATCCATACCATCCCATCCTATCTCTCTAAGGTCCATTTTAACATTGTCCGTCCACCTACATCTTGGTCTTCCTAGTGGTCTCTTTCTTTCTGGTTTACCCACCAATATCCTATATGCATTCCTCTTCTCTCCCATTCGTGCTACATTCTCTGCACGTATCATGATCCTTGACTTGATCATTCTAATTATGTTCGACGAGGAGTAAAATTTATGCAGTTTTCTCCATCCTTCCATCACTTCATTCACCTTCGATGCTCTCATCAACGCCCTGTTCTCAAACGCCTCTCAGTCTATGTTCCTCTCTTAATGACAGAGAACAAGTTTCACACCCAAACAGAACCACAGGCAAAATTATCGTTTTGTATATTCTAATTTTTATGTACGTGTTTAAACATCATTCTCATGTAAAAGTGGCCGTATGGCACTAGTATTAGAAGATAGTGACACTGTCAAACAGAAAAGAATGTGCAATTCTTTGTTTGTAAGGGGAATAGGAAGGGGATATTTTGCACTATACAAAGAATCAATGGATGACGAGGCCAAATTTCATGAGTAATTCTGAATTTCAAAACATCATTTCAGTTTATTGTTAACGAGAATGAGGTGTTCTGACCAAACAGAATACTACATTTAGGAGAGCTATAAAAATGACAGAAAAACAACAGTCTTCAACTATCGTGAAATAAATATATCAACATTTATTTATTTTGAAAATAAACCATTCCCAGTTCATGATAATAATATGTACAGAACACTCTTATCTTGTGGAAAATATCACCAGTGAACTCTTATACGGGAATATCGATATTACAAGATGAACATTTTTTATGAAAATCGTTGAGCCATATTTGAGGCAATGAATATTTTGTGATTGAGCCCCGTTCATGGTTTCGTTAATAGAATTCCGTTACATTTGGGATGCGCTGGCTTACAAAATATTGTGACGTGACGCCTTAAAGCTGGAATAGTGTAGCCACAGGAGAGGTCCATTAGTAGGTAAACACGTTTCCGCGACAACGCCCAACAATGGAACCAATGTTGAGAGTAGTGCTTTCTGTGGGTTCTCTATATATATCGAGGATCTCATGCAGCTAGAATAAGAATTGAGGAAGTCTCTGGGGTCGACAGTCAAAGATGATTGAGAAGAGATGACAACAAGATAGTTGGCAGTTGCAGCAGAGAATTCGATTGACAGTTCCGGAGTTGGTGGTTGGCAGATGAGGGAGGAATCCAGAGAGTTCAGTTGAGAGTTGAAAGTCCGGCAGTGAGGAGAAGTCCTTATGTGTGCTGTAGTACAGTTATGTTTTGAGTGTGTCATTCAGTGAGACTGTTATAGTTCCTTTGTTAAAATCCGTTGCCAGAAAACAACTATTGGAGGGTGTAACAGACTGAGGACACTATTGTGTGTAACAGCGAATTGTAAAGTATGTACATCGGGGATGGCGCTGTAATTATCTTTTCTCCCGAGTTACGTGTATAAAGTGTCAACAAATTCAATTCATCCTATCCAAAACCTATCAATAGTCACAATATTCTAATACGTGACAATATTATTCGAGTCCATTGTCACTTGAAATGATTAAATATACTAAAAAATCGGTCTAGCCGTTTTCGAGAAAACTGGTATTACATGTTTGGGTAGCTGGAGAGCGTGCCGTGATTTTCTTCAAGATACTACCCATTCAGCTTTATTTAAGAAGATAGTTTCCTTAAATTACTAGAATTTAATCCAATCATTGTGCCAGTTTTCTGGAGAGTTGCAATTTCTTTCATTTTGGGGTCCATTCGAATGGCTACTTTGGAGCCAGAATGTTCGTATTTTCAGGGCAGTGACCTCTGGCCGAGTATGAATAAAATGCGTCCAATCATTCTGGCGTTAGCGAGGCGCACGCATCCACAAACGTGCATAAAGGCAGACAACATTCCAAAAACCGCTTTTTCGTATTTCGGTAGGGTTTAATATTTGTACATCCGCCAAAACAACGCAGTAGACTTTTTCAGTCACAATAATTTCACGCAGTATATGTATGAGAAAGTAAAAACGCGCCATAATATTATTGTTGTGATTTGCGCATGCATGTCGGAACATTTCTCCTAACTTTGCCAGCCGATGCCTGGCAGTTGACGTAAAAGTACACATTAAAGTATATCTGAGAATATTTAACAGTCCGCTGACGGTCCAGTTCGTGCAAGTGATATTTTCGGCCGCGCCATAGCTAAAGCGGTTAGTTGCTGGCTTCCCACCGCGGCGGCCCGGGATCGATCCTGGGTCTGGTCAAGTGGGATTTGTAGTGAACAAAGTGGTGCTGGGGCGGGTTTTCTCCAAGTACTTCGGATTCCTCTGCCAACCTTCATTCCACCAAATTCTCCATCATCATAATCACCCGGGGCAGGCGACAATAGGCCAATCAATGGTCGCTGTGCCTAGTGGACCCAGTTGGACTCCACCCCCCACTAAGCGAATTAAAAAAACGGAAAAAAGTGATATTTCCTGTAGTGCGAATGGACAGTCTGTGGTATGGACCTTTAGACAGTTCAAGAGACGTGGTAATCATTAGAATTGTGCAGTATGCGTCACGTGACTAACACGCTGTTGAAAGTAGGAAACAAGTAGTTGACGTCGACAGACGTCATACGGGAAGAGGAATAGGACCCCAGCCAGCGAGTTACTGCCATCAAGAGGAAGTGAGCAGCTCAACGACTAGCTGCAATGGTATTTCCGTTTACTAACCTCGCCCTGTCATCCAGGGAGGGCAAGCGGTCTCGTCCGACTTCGGTATCTAGCTCTTGCTGCATCTTGGTCTGCACCGCAGGATAATTGAGCAGGAACGCTATGGAAAAGCTGAGAATTGATGTCGTGACGATGATTGCAGGGATCAAGAAATCCATACACACCACATGCAGCTGCTCCTCTGAAAAAGAATCCATTCAAGGAAGTCTATAGAGCAACAAGCTATTAAAATTACCGTATCATAGTATCATTATTATTTATTGCTAGTGGAGTGGGACTAAGTCCCTTGTACTGGGGCCACTTCTGGCCCATTTTACCAGTCCCAGATGATAGGTGACGGTGATTGTGGAGCAATTGGTGGAATGAAGATTGGCAGGAGAAACCGAAGTACTCGGAGAAAACCTGCCCCAGCACCACCTTGCCCACCACAAATCCCACTTGACCAGACCTGGGATCGAACCCGGGCCGCCACGGTGGGAAGCCGGCGACTAATTGCTTGAGCTATGGCGAGGCCCACATAGTATCATAGTAAATGTAAGTTTACAGATATTATGTAATTTTTATAGTATGTGACAGTAAGACTCACCAGAGAAAAATGATGCTTCTTGAGTCTTCTGTGTGCTCATCTCCTTGAGATAGACATCAATGAAGTCCCGCATATGCTCTTCGGAATACGTCGCCTTGTGCTCCGTCACTGCTTCCTACAACAAGTTCACATATTTTTCTCCTTATGAGAGGAATGTCTACAGTTCCACTGTGTTGTGAAGAGGTGTGTGTAGTGCTATTGCCTGGTTGGGAGAAGTTCCTGCAGCTTCAGTGGGTTAAATGGAATATCTGCAGTGTTGGCATGCTAGAAAGTTTGTTTACAGTGGCGGTACGTTGGAAGGTAGTGTCTGCATATTCGGAGGAGGGTCTGCAATGTCAGTATATTGCGAATAGAGTGTCTGGAGTGCCAGCCTCTTTGAAGGAGTGTCTGCAGTGTTAGTATGTTGGGAATAGAGTATCTGGAGTGCCAGCCTCTTTGAAGGAGTGTCTGCAATGTCAGTATATTGGGAATAGAGTGTTTGGAGTGCCAGCCTCTTTGAAGGAGTGTCTGCAGTGTTAGTATATTGGGAACAGAGTGTCTGGAATGCCAGCCTCTTTGAAGGAGTGTCTGCAATGTCAGTATATTGGGAATAGAGTGTTTGGAGTGCCAGCCTCTTTGAAGGAGTGTCTGCAGTGTTAGTATATTGGGAATAGAGTGTCTGGAATGCCAGCCTCTTTGAAAGAGTGTCTGCAGTGTCAGTATATTGGGAACAGAGTGCCTTCAATGCCTGCATGTTCGTAGAAGTCTCTGCAGTGTCTTTCTGTCGGGAATAGACTGTCTGAAAAGTCAGCATATTTCAAATAGACCGTATGCAATGTCTGTTTGTTCGGAGCAGTTTCTGCAGTACCTGCATATTCCGAGGGGAATCAGTAGTATCAGTATGCTGGAAGAGAGTGACCGCAGTGTAAGAATATTGTCTCTGATATTGCACGACACTTATGACTAAACGAATGGGAGCAAGACGTGGAATATATTTGAAAGAGCGATAATAAATTACAGAAACGAAGTTAGACTAAGCTACTTAGCACTGCGCTCAGCCTACTCATATTATATAAGCAACAACGGCATGTGACTTCCATGCAAGGAGAACAGATATTCTGTCGTGATCACTGTGAATGCATTACTCAATGTCACAGACCTGAGTAAGTGACAAAAACGTCCATAGACAGCCGAATTCTCTGCCCGTCACTGTTGTATCAGCCCAAGCAATTGCTATAATAGTGAACATTCCCCTCCCTCCGCTTTTTTACATATGGGCTAAATGGGCCACGGGCCAGAACGGAAAAATTTGGGGGGGGCGTCATTACTGTGAGGGAAGAAAAATTTTTCAGGCAATGTGGGTTACCGGTAACAGGAATGGGATTTCAGAATATAGACTATACTCGTAGATGATTGAGCTAGCGGAGCGGAGTGGAAGATAATCATTGCTGCCAACTATGGTGGAATGCAATTAATTTTGGAAATTCATAATGGGAGATAGCCACGAACTTTATACAAGAGCAACAGTCCGATTTGCTGGTGATTTTGTGAATAGTATATTAGAAAATCCAGGATAATTTCGAAATTGTGATTTCAGGGGCGCGTTTTGTCTCAACTTGAAGATCTAAATTATCTTGTGTCGAAAAGGCAAACTAGGTGCCTTTCTCACATGAAGAGATTTTTAAATATGTAATTGATTATTAACTACTAAATTGTGAATAAGCCGGTCACGGTAGCCGAGCGGTCTAAAGCATGTACTACTGTCTTCGCTCGCTCGGAAGCCGGGATCGTGGGTTATAATCCCACTCAGGGCATGGATGTTTGTGTGCGTTTTTCTGTGTTTGTGTACAGGTAGAGGCCTTGAGACGAGCTGATCACTCGCCCAAGGAGTCCTACCGAATGTATAAGATCTAGAAAAACAGAAGTGAACGGAGTTCATGGAGGTAGTCCTAGGCATACTGGGGCTGTAGCGCCAAGAAAAAAAAATTGTGATTAATGCTTTCAGCTGAAGGAATTCCATAAGGATGGGTTGGTGGAAGCATTTGCTGATCAATGTCTATATTTCCGTGAATCTCATACAAGCAGTCTTGAGATGAGTAATATGATCGAAGCAAAAGGTTTAAAAGAAGTTCACGCTATGTTACCGCACCATGCAGGAACCTCAGGAATGTTTTTCATTTACATTCTTAATTACAATCCACTACATGTAAACGAACTCTACTACTGTTAACAAAAGATGATACAGAATTGACCCCAGCACCAGCAGACGCCAAGGACGACATCTGGTCTTTCTGAGGGACAAGCAAGCTGCAGGTCACTTGAAACCTCCAGAACGGAGCAGGAAGTATCCCGCTGTGTTTTATGGGAATTTCAATGCTGAACTCGGACGGTGCGAGTCTTTGAAAATTTGAGACTTGACAGATACGAGTCGCAATAATTTTCGAAGGGGCGTACCGAGCGATCGTTAGTATACCTTCATTTATTTGAGAGCTGTCAGAAGGACCGTCTTGTACTTAGGCCCAGATTAACATGGATCTGGTTAGGGATTGGCTGAATGCAAATGAGAGTAACACCCAAATTTTAGGTTCAGCCAATCAGCAAAATTTCAGAGGAGAGGAATCCAGGCGTTCCCGGAACCGTCGGGACTTCTGCCTCTCCAGAGCGGTCAGTCATCAACAGTGAGTAACAGGAGTGATTCGCAAAAAGGGAATAACAGGAGTCAGTCGCAAAAAGGGAGTAACAGGAGTAACCTCCCGGACGTTAAATTGGTGTTGGCCGAGTCCGGTGTACAAATTCAAAGTGCTACAGCCTCGTAATGTGTAATTCTAGTGCACATCTATAAGAAAGAGCAACAGTGTTGGTGAAGTGCGAGTTTTAAGTGTTTTCTCTCTCCTTGTGTGAGCAAGGCCCATTAGTCGCCCTGAGACAGAATCTCGTCCTACCGTCTGAGCAGTCGCAACCCCAAACGCCCGCCTATCCACGTCCCCCCTCCCTTTGTTTTCCCCATTCCAAATTCGTAGATTTCACCCAAGTCCACTGGCGCCCACACAAATCCAAATTCAGAGTAATCCCACACCCTACCCTGAACCGGACAGCAACAAGGAAGCGGCGGATGAAAGTGGAGACCAACGTAAGGGCACTAAGAGGGCAGTTATAAGTGCCGACCAACTTGTGGGGCTAGAAGTCTCACTGAGCGGTAAGGACAGTAATAGCTATTCTATCGCTCAAGATCCATCTATGTACGCTGGCTTCCAACTGCTGTGCTGAAAGACCTTTTTCCTGCCATGAATACGCAGCTATGGCGTGAGACTGTCACTGTGTTGTTTGCTATCCCCCAACGAAAGTTTAGGATATGAAGGTGATTATGAGTAATGTACAATAGGGTAGGAATTTTTCGGGCCATATTATTACAATTCTAGCGTTCTCCACGTGGAACTGGCGAACACCAGGGACGCACTATGCTATACCAAGGAATGAAGTCTCTTCCATAAGAGCAATGAAATATGTATACTACCATAGTCAATAATATCGTGGACTGGCCGCAAAGCGTCGTCGCAATGCACTACAGCGGATAGGTTGAGGCACGATGTGATGCCCTGTTATTTCATCTCTCGTCACAGCAAGAGGCAGTTGTGTGCAAATAGTACAAGCAGAACTACGGTCTGTTGTGTACTGCCGTTAAATGCGAGTGGCAGAAATAAAAAATTTGTCAGGTTGAACAACGGACAAACATCAAGTTCTGCCAGAAACTAGGCAAATCCCCTAGCGAAACATTTAGCATAGGAAGAATTTGCTGTTGCTACACGACAACGCCCGTGCACATCGCCCTGTTTTTGTCCAAGAGGAACTGGCAAGGGAACAGGTCACCGTTATGCCACGCCCTCCGTACTCACCTGATCTGGCACCATGCGATTTCTTTCTCTTTAATCGCTTGAAAGCAAAGCTACGTGGTCGTAGATTTCAGTCGTCCGAGGAGGTCAATGCCACAAGAGACGCCGTACGGGAATTTCCCGCCAATATGCTTCAGCAATGTTTTCGGCAGCTATGTCAACGTTGGCAGACTTGCATAGAGGCCAACGGCAATTATTTTGAGGGCCGATGTGGATCTGCGTAAATGTATGTGAATACCTTGTAATATGATGCGATAAAACCACAGCCCACGAACTTAATGACTGTACCACGTATATTTTCAACAGGTCTCTACACCACAAATTTTAAACAAATTACAGACCCTGAAATACATCAGACAGAAAGTCAACAAAGTCCATTCGCTCTCACTGAAGGAGCTGAACACTTCTTGAGAAGCCATCAGTTGAGCAGCTACTCAAGAACGTCCCAGCATTTTATGGAACCCGAAGGTTCAGTACTGTGTTCACAAAAGCCGTCCACTGGTCCCTAACCTGAGCCAAATCAATCCAATCCATCCCATCCCATCGCATGCTATCTCCATTTTAATATTGTTCCCCCACCTACGTCTTGGCCTTCCTAGTGGTCTCTTTCCCTCTGACTTTCCCCACCAGTATCTCCTGTACATGACTCTTCTCCAAGCCGGGATAGAGTAGTCGGTATAGCGAGTGGCTGCAGGCTGGAAGATGGAGAAGTCGGAGTTCGATTCCGGGTAGGGTCAAGAATTTTCACTTCTCCAATCGTCCTGACCGGCTCTAGGGTCAACTCAACCTCATATAAAATGGGTACCGGGGGCTCTTTTCCGGGGATAAAGCGGCCGGGGCGAGGAGCTGATCACTCACCTTCAACTAGTGCCAAGGTCAAGAAAATATGGATCTATACATCCACTCCCCCATACGTCTTCATGGCCTAGTGCTTAATTAGTTAAGAACAAGGAAAACTTTACCTTACCTTATATTCCTCTTCTCCCCCATTCGTGCTACATGCCCTGCCCACATCCTCCTCCTTGACTTGATCATTCTAAGTATAACTGGAGAAGGGTGCAAATTATGAAACTCCTCATTGTGCAGTTTTCTCGAACCTCCTGTCACTTCATCTCTTTTCGGTTGAAATATTCTCAACACCCTCAGTGTATGTTCCTCCCTTAATGTCAGAGACCAAGTTTCACTCCATACAGAACCACAGGCAAAATTACAGCTTCGTATATTCTAATTTTTTATGTTTTTGGACGTCAGACGAGAAGCAAAATGTTCTGGTTGGAATGATAGCAAGCATTACCCTAACAAAGCCCGTGTATTTTTCAGTATCCTGTGTAGAAATTTCCCTTGAATCATAGAACCCAGGATATTACAAAAATGAACTTTAACGCCCAATTACTTTTCCACATTCTTTCCACACTTCATGTGTTCCTAATGCACCTCTCCGTGTAAGAATATATGGATGGGGCCCGCAAACAGCGGACTTACCTTGATGTACTTGAGAATGTTCGAAGTTCCTTCCATGAGATCTGTGAACCCACAGTAATATGGCATCACATGCCTTATCCAGGGCGTCTGTACTACAGCACTTCCTGTCACGTCGATAGACCTCACGAAGCGAAGAGCTTGTCTAGTGAAATATCGCAAGTTCTGATGTTCATTGATAGGAAAGCGATGTCCGGATATAATGAACCACAAGGCATTGAAAAACACTGGGTAGAAGAGGCCGGGTGCCAGAGCGAGACCGTCTGAGAAAACCTCCTAAAACAGAAGATACGACATTCAGATACTGGACCTGGTCTGTCTCTGGATCATATCCTGAGCTCTTATCATATTTCTTGCTGTCACTGATAATATCAAGCTTATTGTCGCGTAGTCGGTATAGCGACTGGCTGCTGGCTGGACGATTGAGGGGTCAGAGTTCGAGTCCCAGTAAGGTCAAGAATGTTCTCTTCTCCAAATCGTCCAGACCGGTTCTGGGGTCCACCCAACCTCCTATCCAGTGGGTGACGTGGGTAAAGCGGTACTCCCCCATAAGTTTTCATGGCATAGTGCTTAATTAGTTGAGCAAAGGACCAACTATACCTTTATTATTATTACTGTTGTTGTTTTTAGAGTTTTCCCTGTGCTTAACTAATTAAGCACTACGCCACGAAGGCATATGGGGCAGTGGAGGTATAGATCCACATTTTCTTGACCTCGGCACTAGTTGTAGGTAAGTGGTCAAATTCACGCCCCAGCCGCTTTAACCCCGGTGAAAGACTCCCTGGTACCCACTGGCTAGGCGGGTGGGTGGACCCCAGAGCCGTTCTGGACGACATGGANNGTTCCCGATAATATCATTGGATTTCACAATTGATCTAATCCTCCCAGCCGCACTATCGCCCTGGGGTCGACTCAGCCTCTAACAGAAATGATTACCAGGAATATTCCTGGAGGTAAAGGGCGGTCGGCGCCTAAGACTGACAACCTCACCGCCATGTGTGAGCCGATTGTCTAGACAAAGTGTGGGAGTCTCAACGTCTCACAATCCTGTGCACCTCCACAGCCTGTTACAAGGATAGCTTTACCTGATTATGGTTACTATTGGAGCGTTTCTTTCTGCCATATTCTATATTAGCATTTGTTCTTCCCTTAATTAAATTAGTAACTGCATTTATTGTAAATAAATAAATAAATATATATATATTGTCACGAATATGGAGTGTGACTATAGACGGGTATTGGATTGGTAATTGGATTTATTGAACACGTATACACACAAATCGTATCTACAAGTAACCAAACCGCTTTTGCTAATTCACAATTTGCAATTCACCACAGCATGTACTGTGGCCGTGCCATAGCTCAGGCTGTTAGTCGCTGGCCTCTCACTGCGACAGCCAGGGTTCGAGCCCGGGCCAGGTCATGTGAGAGTTTTGATGGACAAAGTGTCACTGGGTCAGGTTTTCTCCGAGTACTTCGGTTTCTCCTGCCAATTCTCATTCCTCCGACTGAGCCACATCATAATCATCTATATTCCGAGGCTGGTACGATAGGCCAGTTAGTGGCCGACGTACCAAGTGTACCCAATGTCAATTCACCTCAAGAAGCTAAAAGAACTGAACAACACGTAGTAAGTCTTCTCAACCTGCTTTATTTTCACCATTCGTTGCCTGGTGAAAGATCGCATCAATGTCCTCTGCTTCCGTGCTCACGTTCTTCCCTGCCGGCGAATGTCCCACAACTAACTGACTTGGTCTGTCAAGTGATATAGCCTCGGAGCGGACACAACAGAAAACGCAGCTCCTCTGTTGATGTTGGTGGCGGTGTATTACGTATTGCATAGTAGTGACACTGTCAGCCTGGTTTCGGACCTTGTGACAACACCGATCTCCGCAGTTTACCTTACTGATGCGTGACGTCACCGCAGACGCGAACATGTTCCTCTGTTGCGTGTGCAGTCATTGTCACGTTCATTAAGTTCTTTATTGTGCCGTAACCCATTGATGACTCTCTCTTCAGTTATAACACAATATTGTGATATGACTGGAAGACAGCCATTGCTACGCAACGGCATGTAAACATATAAGGTGACACGAAGTTTGCGATGTGGTCCCTACCGAGGCTAGAATTCCTAACCGCGCCCAGATAGAAAATTCCGCCTGTCGTTATCCACCTTCACTTCCAAGGTGACTAAGGGCAGACTAAACAAGGATTTTCGCCCCAAATTCCAGCCTGTAGGCTGGATCTTTGCGTTCCATAAAGAAGAATAACTTAATGACTTATTGGGTAATATCTGGATTCTCAACAAGGACTCACCTCTGTGTAACTGGTTACTTAATCTTCCTTGCTCATTATTACCTTGTCCTCCCGTCGTCCATTGAGAAGGTCCAGCATATCTTGTATTTCCTCCTTCCCGATATCTTCCAGTTCAGCGAATCTCCTTCCAAATCCGAAGTCCCGCATATGTCTTAATGAGAAACGTCGCTGGTTCTCCCACATCCCGTCATCCGCCAGAGTAATCCCTGCGGCACGCATGCGCAGTATTCACAGAGGTAAAAATGAAGTAAAGTACAGTATACCTCGCCAAGGTCAAAAAATCTTTCAATGATTGAGGTTACCTCTTTCTAACGGAACCAACAAATTAAGAGTACGCGCTTAGCACCCCTCAACTGTGGACAGAAGCAGACCCAGTTTCCGAAAAGTTTTGCTCTTTTCAATACCAGACAGATTCCAAAATCCAAGTAATCCCGAGTTTTGCACACCATCGTCAGAACCCTGAAGAATCTACGTGTTAAATTGTGTCTGATCAGTGAGCGGAAACATGTATTTATATATTTTTTTACTTATTATATCAAGCAAAGCGTAGTTACAGTTTGTGATTTCCCTACTAGAAATTTTTTGCCGATGGTGCAGGCGTAGTTGCCTCTGAAATGTTCATAAACATATAAATTATCCAGGAAGTCGCAAAATAATCTTTACCGCTCTAGTAGTCCCTGTTACACCCTTACGAGTAGTAGACCCAGCGAAGATGACGGTTACCCTGTCTTCTTTCTTTCTTTCTTTCTTTCTTTCTTTCTTGGCACTACAGCCCCAGTGGTCCTAGGCCTACCTCCATGAACTTCTCCTTTCACTTCGGTTTTTCTAGATCTTACACATTCGGTAGGACACCTTGGGAGGGTGATCAGCTCGTCGTAAGGCCTCTACCTATACACAAACACAGAGAAACGCACACACACAAACTAAACATCCATGCCCTGAGTGGGATTCGAACCCTCGATCCCGGTTTCCAAGCGAGCGAAGACAGTTCATGCCTTAGACCGCGGTTACCCTGTCACTGGCCACTAAATACTTTATAATATTGTAACGTGTTTCGTTACTGAAGACGACGTAGAGATCGTTAATTGGTTTATTCAACAATCTACAAGAAACGGCTACAATTAATTATCACACAGTTGCGGGGTTTCACACTTTATAACCCTAATCGCATTAATCTGTTAACACTGTTGCGGGGTTTCACGATTTATAACCCTATGCACAAATCAGTTCACTCTGTCTTCAGTGGTCTACACGTTTACAGTAGGGGAGCTATGTATCACTGTATCACACGCTCCCAATTACACAATCACACACACGTCCGGATCTTCTTTCCGCGACGGCTGCTATACTCCAACTGTAGTCGGCTGACTGGAGAACTGTTGATAACACCCTCGCTCTTCTACTACTTAACTCTGCGGTAGACACATTACAACTCGGCGGCTGTCACAGTACAACTCGGCGGTAGCTCCAGGACTAACTGTGAATAGCCTTCGCTGCTCCTCATGTAGCCTCGATCGGACGATACAGAAAACGGCCACGTAATAAGCACCCTAGTTGCCTGGTGCTGTGTTGCTAGCAACGCTAGCGGTAGTAACCGCTGTTACTACCGTCGTCTCTCGCAATCCTATTGCGTCACCGTTACGTTACCGTGCGGAGGAGGGGGAGGGGAGCGCTGACTCACCCGTCGCGTCACTGCTGGTGGGGGGTTCTCCTTTGCGCAACATGTCACAATATATTCAGTTCGTACCTCACAGGAAAAACATTACGCCTCCTCTACAAAGGCTAACCGGTTAATGCCGTTTAGAAAGACAATTGCTGTTAATTTTGAGAACCATAATCTCTCAGGTTCTGACACTTCACATTCGAATTTAGGTGATATCAGTCAACATTCAACATCAGGCTTAGTAAACACAGCAGGGCCGCAGCAGCTCAAGTGGTTAGTCGCTGGCTTCCCATCGCCGCGGCCCGGGTTCGATCCCGGTTCTGGTCAAGTGGGATTTGTGGTGGACAAAGTGGCGCTGAGGCAGGTTTTCTCCGAGTACTTCGGTTTCCCCTGCCAATTTAATTCCACAAATTGCTCCATAATCGCCCTCACCTATCATCTGGAGCTGATACAATAGGCCAGAAGTGGCCGCAGTACAAGGGACTTAGTCCCACCCCACTAGCAATAAAAAAGATAGTAAACACAGCTCCTTAATCTTCAGAAAGAACTCTATACCATGTAACCCCTGTTGAAAACAAACTTTTTCCTAAAGCAGAAGAACTTAGAATTTCAGGCATAAATCAAAGGAGAGTGCTGTTTTGGCTGATACTCCAGTAAATACTGCATTAGAGTCTGAAGTAGGGGCATATTCTAAGCCGGTTAAATATATCAGATCATTCAGTGATACCTAAAAGAAGTCATGAACCCCCCCCCCACGAAAAAAAAAAAGTATATTTGAAAATTTGACTCTTATGAAATTAAATGTAAAATGTAAAGCTATCCCTGTCAGGCCATAAAGGCTCTGCTGTCCAGCTACGCCTGTTTTCTTGTTGTCTGTTTCGCGGTCGTTGCATAGAAACGCGTCCATACACCACAGTATTATATATTTACGAGGGTAGGTCAGTAAGTAAGTTACAAATGGATATAGAACTTAAACAAATAAGAGTACTTATTTGAAAAATGCTTCTATTCCTCAAAATACTATCCCTGTACAATGGAGGAACTTGTTCCATCGTTTCACAACCCCTGAAAACCCGCGGCATAAAATTCTTTGGGCTGCTGTCGCAACCAGGCGGTGACTTCACTTCCTACAGCTTCATCGTCGGGAAAATGTTCAGCCGAAAGTTAAGGTTTTAGAGGGCCGAACAAATGGAAGTCGCTTGAAGCAAGGTCGGGGTTATACGGAGGATGCTCGACGACTTCCCACTTGAAATTTCGCAGCGTCTCATTTATCTTATTGGCAGTATAGGGACGCGCGTTGACATGGAGGAGCAACACGCCTATGGTGAGGAGTCCTGGTCGCTTCTGTTGAATGGCCTTACGAAGTTTCCTGAAGATGTTATAGTAGGAGTCGGCATTTAAGGTTTATCCTTGAGGTGATCCCAGTCACCGCCTCGTACCGACAGCGGCCCAAAGAATTTTATGCTGCTGCTTTTCATGGCCTTGTGAAACGGTGGGACAAGTGCCTCAATGTACAGGGAGATTATGTTGAGAAATACAAGCATTTTTCAAATCAGTGCTCTTATTTGTTAAATTCTATATGCATTTGTAACTTACTTATTTACTAACGTACGTAGTGTCCCCTGAGAAGCCCACAGAAGTAAGGAGATTGTTATCACCTGGATTTCTAAATCGTACGACTAAAAATAACGTACTGAAACTGAGATGGTTTCATGTGCTTACGATTTTAAGTATCGCCATTAAAGTTCATATGTTTGAGATAATTTTTGAGTTATTCAAGAACCTCAGGGTATAAACGTCGGTAAAGACTGATTCACACTTTTCTTATTGCACAGGAAAGTTTCTTGTATGCAGATTTCTTTGAAGAGTTGCTGTACAGTGCATACTGCGGAAACTATGATTGTGCAGTGCGGTAAGAGAGACTTACACGTCTTCATAGGCAACCAAGTCGTATTCGCCTTTTGATGGCTCCAGTTTTTGCAAATATTTTTCATATATTCCGACTGAGAATAGCAAGCAATGATTTCCTGTGCTGCTTTGGTTCCTTGGAAATGTTCTCTTATTGGAATCCTCCTACCACTCGCTATCGAACAAATCGAAATACACACGATACATTTTATTATAGTATCAGTATCTCTTGTCGATCACAGTGGCCGCGCGGCCTGAGACATGAACCGTCTCCGCCCGCTCGAATACTGGGATCGTGGGTTCGAATCCCACTCGAGGCATGTATTTTATGTGCATTTATTCTGTGTTTCTGTTATTCCGTGTGTTGGTAGCGGTCTTGCGACGGGCTGATCCTCTCGTCCAGTGAGTCGTACATATTGTGTACAGATTAAGAAACTGAAAAAGAGGCTAAGGTCCGCAAGGGCTGTAGAGCCATAGATGGTTGGATGATTGAATGGATGGAATCTTCTAATTTACCTAGTTGTATAAATGGAAATTCGGCTTTCAATGAGTAATTGAAGTTATATTTTCTCTTCTTCGAAGACTGGTTTCACCATAGAGGAGACCAAATATGGTTTGTGTACGATGCTGGACCGCTGCACTGAATCACACACACACGTTCACACAGTGCATTATCTCAGGTAAAGAAGTTCACTACAGTTCTCGACAATTTCAGATTACTTATTTATTTATTCGGTTGCAAGCCGAATCGGTGTGCTGCTACAGTATCTTATAGTGGAGGCGGCCAAAGCGATTTATAATTTGATTACACGTGTGCCTGAAATTTAGGCCCGTTCTATTGCGATACTAACTGCAGACTGTAGAATTCTAGCGGTATCTTTTCTTGACCCCAAATTCCAACTTCCAACGTTTATTCTCATTGTTTATTTAAACATTCAAGAATTTAAAATATAGTTTAATCTAACAATCAAGAGTTGAAATTAAATAAAAATTCTTTATCTACTGCAGTAACACCTTCAAATGTTTATGTGACCAAAGCTGATTAGTAGCAAATTAACTGATAAAGTTTCTGTTATCAAAGTCTTCACTCCCTCGTATATAACTCGCTGATTTCCAAACATTTCGCGGTTTTACTTTTTTCTAACCAAGTAATCTCAATAGATCGACTACAGCGTAGATTGTCACTATACCGTCTGAGCTATCCCGGTTCCCTGTTTTTCAAATTGTGTTAATTTACGTTATTACTTATTTAACAAATAAGGGGCAAAATCAGTTCGGGAAATCTCATTTCTTGGACTGTCCCCGAAAATCAGGGACGAACGAACGGTTTATCGTAAATCAAATTCTATCGTTCAAATATTATGCTTAATAGAGAAAAATCCCCGATAAGGTTTACATGAACAAATACTATGGTCGCTTTAGATGAAATATAAAGTTCGTGTACAGCCCTACAACTGAAAGACAAACCTGGAAACTGGGCTGATATTGCTTGTCGAAATAAAGTTATATCTAAAAAGCTTATGTATGATACAATTCAGAAGAGATATATTCACCCAGGTTTTTATTGTATGTTCGCAAATTGAGGATGAATAACTTGACCCTGCCCTGGAACTCAGGTCTAGTGAGCACCTCCCTGATATTCTTGTAGTCGTTGACCACTACGGCCGGGAAGGAACCAAGGTATAGACCCAGGATCTTGGTGTTGTACTTCTGGGCCAGCTTATGAAACCCGATGTGAAGGAACTTGAAGTTTTTCAGCAGCAACAGCCAGTAACTCCCCCACACAGGCAGGCGGGGCGGACCTGGAACATCATCATGAATTTTGATCTGGATGCTTAGTGACGTTTCGCAAAACTCTACTCCATCTTTCAGCATAGAAATTAACATGCGCGGTGTCACAACTAATGTTTTCACATGTAGGCTGGTATGCGTGACGAAAATAACGGATTCTAGATCTGTTGATTGGACTTATTAGCACTTTATTTACAAGTTCTCTTAATTACCATTAATACAGCGATATCACTAATTTACATAATTTACAGTTCACCGTTGCACACGCACTAGGATTCTCAGTTTTCACTAGCCGTCGCCTTACAGTGGACCTTAACACAGAAATTAGAACTTTAAATCCCTATGAAGTCTTTTTGCTACTTCGTCTTCAGTCACTCTGAACCTTGGAATTAAAAATTCTTCTGGAGTCACTCCTTCAGATTGCGATTGACCCTAAACTGCCCCTGAACTAGCTCTGTCAAAGTCAAAGTCAAAGTCACATTGCGACTGACGGTCAGTCAGTGAGTCTTGGCTCCGAGCCTCATATTTCGTTCATGACCAAATATTTATTACTGTTTGACAGTTACGGTCTTGTTTCTGTGAGACACCCTCTCTGACGAGAGGACAGGCCTGTCTTTTGTATACGCTGCTGGCCCTTGGCAGCGCAGTCTTTCTTGTGTCTGAGTCCCTTGGGACTTGCAACCATATTTTACTGTCTCAGATTTGAAACTTTCCTTTTCGTCGCCTCCTACGACTCGCAGGGTCATGGTGGAGGTTTTCGACCCGCCTCCAAACATTTCAGTCACTTCTCTTATAAGCCTTCTGCACAGACCCCACGGAAAACACCGTCTCTATTGCTGATTACGTCACCGCTTATGCGGAAGTGTGTTTACCGAGCCGATGCTTAGAAACGGGTTGCATAATCCCGTTGTTCCACCGCTGCTCGGCGCGGATGACGTAAAAGACACAGCCTCATCTATTGTTGTGTGTTTGACGCTGTTTATAGAGCTGTTGCTTGGCAACGTGTTGATCAAATCCGTTACAATATAAACCACAGTTTAAATCTTGGCCCGCTCTAAGAAACCTCGAACGGCACTGTACAGGTTTAGATTATGATATTCTGGGTGGTTACCGAATTTCCAGAAGACACCACTGCCTTCAGCCCCAAGAGTTGAGGAAGCCAGGAGACTGTGAACTGTCAGTACTGAATGATCACAATCTGAATCTTCAAGCGTAAAGACCGCAGGTCTCACGTCTATTCTCTGAGCAGATACATTCGTTCAGCTGTTAGCGAAATTCTCCGTCATTATGGGATCAGAAATTTAACCACAGTTTTCGGCAAAGCAATCACTGAATCAGCCTCTTCGGTCTAATTCACAATTTCGTTTTTAATTCCCCCCCCCCTACTGATTGTCTCATTCATTGGTGCTGTTGGGTCAACGTGACAATGTCCTGTAAGAATTCTCTCCGTGAAGAGCTGCTCAGTATTTAGTTTCTTCGTTCTTCTCTTAAAGTTAATCTGTTTATGTATAAATTACTTCACACCTTAAAGAAGAGAACTGCCGTGTAAGTATGTCAGTCTTTCCCATTGGCGCTTAGCGGGACAGAACGCGCCAGAAGCTGATTGCAAATTAATTTTCAAGCATATTGGGCCCTTGATTTACGGCGGTTTGATATACGACGATTTGAAAATTTTGTATTAATTTCCTTTGCTTAAACCAAATTTCTAGACAATTCTATACTGCTTTTCCTCTTCCAAGTAATATCCCTGTATAGCGCTTCTGGACATATTCTGTTGGCAACCCTGCGTTTGGATTTGCACTGCATACACTCATTCCCTATACAGTACACTTTACATTTACTGTGTACGTTAACATTGTGCCTTAACTTTTTCATAAATTCGTGCTTAAAAATAAAAAATGAAAGTGGAACCATGTCTAGTCGCAGGAGTGGAAGCGTAGCTGCCAGTTAAAATGTGAATAAAGGATTACGCAGATGTATGACATTAGAAGAAAATGTGGATGTTTTTTTATACTGCTAGCGGGGTGGGACTAATGTCGTACCGCAAGGGGGTCATGGTAGCCTAACCCCTCGGGGCACTTGTGGATATCTCTCGCCGGATCAGGGATAGTAAGTGCCGTGACAAAAGTTACCAAGCGTGCTTAATTACATCAACATAAAAAATATATATAAAGAGATATATATGGAAATATAATGGTTACATACGTAAATAATGACAATTGTGCTCTGTAGCTCTCTCTGGTTACATAAAGCGTGCTCTCTTATTTTGTTCTTCTTTCTGTGCAATGGCAAGAATTGACAGTACCCTAAAGCTCTAAGCAAATATGGTTATTAATACATCAAAATAAATGCTTCTTTGGTTTCCCCTAGCCCGTCGGCTAATCTACTGGTTACATTCATACAATAGTTAAGCAGGGTCTAATATTCACTCGCTACTCGACCGGATCAAAGTCCGTGACCGTCCCGTCTCCGGCATCCCGCTCTGTCTGACGTGTCCCGCCTGAGCGTAGTGATACAACTGGGCTCTCTTACGTACATAAGTTCACTCTTCAATCTAACTGATTTCTATTGTGATACTTAAGTTATTTAATCCTAACCTGAATGAAATACAACCTTAATTCGTGACCAACGATCGGCAGGTACTTACGCGCCCCGTCCTTTGGTCTGCAACTAGGGACTCATCTCTCTCGCCCTGCGTCTCAGAGGTCCGCCTCGCACCCCGAAGGCTCAAGTAACATTTATACTGACGGCGTCAAGCGACATGGTCCAGCCTTAGCGCGCGTGCCTCCGCCCCATGTTCCAGGGTTCTTATACCGTCTGGAAACGAGCGCACTTCCGTCCTCATGGACACGTTGGGAATCGTCGATTCCCATTGGTTAAGTTCCCTTCCGTCTTAGCAACTTGCCCATATTTGATCCGCCTCATAATTCTTCCATCCTCTTGGGGAGCAGCTGACTAACGGAAATGAATAATCACGAATAACAGGAAAGAGGAACGGTCTCCGTTTCCGTAGTTAAATTCATCTTTCAAACTCAAACATGATTTCATGTTTCCTGAACTTTAATAAAATAACTTAAAATGTCAAAATCAAAATTCCCTAAGAGGTTTTGGGCACAACATTAAGTCCCTTGTACTTCGGCCACTTCTGGCCTATTGTACCAGCCCCAGATGATAGTTGAGGATGATTGTGGAGCAATTGGTGGAATGAAGATTCGCAGGGGAAACTGAAGTACTGGGAGAAAACCTGCCCCAGCGCCACTTTGTCCACCACAAATCCCACTTGACCAGACCGGGGATCAAACCCGGGCAGCCGCGGTGGGAAGCCAGCGACTAACCGCTTGAGCTATGGCGCGGCCTTGAAGGAGGATGTTACTAGAAGACTTGCGGGCGGCCAATCTCGTCCTTCTATTTGCAGGGATATAAATACGGCCCCTTCCACTGTAACAACTATGATGTACAGTGCTGATATAATCACATAGACAATGAAACCTGTTAGAAGAAAAACTACTACAAATTGGAGGTACAGGCGTGGCCCTTTGATTGAAAAAATGGACCAGTTTCTCAGACTGTAGGTTGATGAGTCAAATGAAGAAATATTCGTCTCACATAAAATGCCATTTGTGATAAAGTGAAGAGTTTGTTTGATGATATACAAGAAAAGACCGGAGACAGTGACATACAAAACCTCTACACTTCACGCACTTTCGTCTAAACAATTTCGTTGGAATATTTATCCGTAGGCCATTTCAGTAATCAAATCATTCATTCAGATAATCCTATGACAAATGAGATACTTCTATTAGCATCTACCATCCTCCTTTGATTTCAACAGACCTTTCCCTAAGCTTTATATACACTTGTACCTGGCGGGAAGTTCGCTGGCCGCTGCTTGCAGATACTATACAAATACAGTAGCAGTGTGCAACAGAAGGCCAACAGCAGAATCACAGGCGCCATCTTACGGATTAGAAACTCTGGAAAACTGAAATATGTGGGCCTATTCCTTACTATTTATAATAATCTGTCTTGGCCCGCTGACTTGTAAGAGATATCTGCTCTAGTGGCGAAGTTATCGGAACTCGTTTTGATTGGTGGAAAAAAAAAATCAGTAGCATTTCAACCAAGAGTGAGAGGTCGGAAAAGGGCGACTGCCCTTTCTTAAGTGTACTTCTTCTTGATCAAACACTGTACTGTGGAACAGGTTCACTGAATTCGGAATTACATTCAGACAGATTATGTTCACTGACATGCATTTAAATAACGCCTATATAAAATCCGTACATAAATACTGGTCACATATATTTCCATATTCGAAATTAATCTCAAAGAATGATATTATTTTTCAGAGTATGATATTAGGAAAGAACAGGAAAACCGGAAAATGGGGACTGCAGGTAAATGGAACGCATCTTCTGGTCACGCTGATTACGTCAATTTACTCAGCAAAAGCATCAGTACCATTAAGGAGTGCATAACAAGTATTTTTATCTCTATGGCTCTACAGCCCTTTGCACCGTGGCCGCTTTCTGGGCTTCTTAATCTTATACACAGTCGGTACTCCTTGGACGGGGATCAGCCTGTCGCAAGACCACTGCTTACACACAGAACAACATAAACACAGAATAAACGCACACAGACATCCATGCCTCATGTGAGATTCGAAACCATGATCCCAGTATTGAGGCGGGCGAAGACGGTTTATGCCCTAGACTGCGCGGCCACTGTGATTGATTAGAAATTATGTCACACGCTACAAGGAATGCTGGTAAAGGGAGAGAAACAAACGTCATATTAGATTAGAAAGTTAATAGAATTTTCCGTCCAGTGCGGCAACAGAGGCCACATCACTTTTATTATTCTTGCCTTACATGTTTCGGTTTAATTAAAACCATCATCAGAGGCACTTTTCATACGGCAGGAGACACTGTTAATTAAGCTGGTTTGATGTTCACTTTCATTTGTGTTATTCACAGATGTATGTTTCGTATTATTGTCGTAGGTTTTAGTTACGACGGCACTCGCTGGCGTATAAAAACATAAACATGTAAAATAATTGAGTATGCCAATAGGCTATACGCAGCACAGGAATTATCGTTTTTCCCACAGTAGATTCCTTATGTTTAGATTAAATCACTATTAAACTATCTAAAATTTAATTCAAATTGTCGTAAATCGTTGTTGGTTGTCAGTTCTTCCCGTGGATGGGAGTCGTCATTCTTGGTGTACAAAGGACACAGCACACACGTAACATCATAACGCATACAAGCCCACACACCACCAAGAATGACGAGTCCCATCCACGGGAAGAATTGACAACCAACAACGACTTACGACAATTTGAATTAAATTTTAAATAGTTTAATAGTGATTTAATCTAAACATAAGGAATCTACTGTGGGAAAAATTATAATTCCTGTGCTGCATATAGCCTATTAGCATACTCAATTATTTTACATGTTTATGTTTTATATGCCAGCGAGTGCCGTCGTAACTAAAACCTATGACAATAATACGAAACATACATCTGTGAATAACACAACTGAAAGTGAACATCAAACCAGCTTAATTAATAGTGTCTCCTGCCGTATGAAAAGTGCCTCTGATGATGGTTTTAATTAAACCGAAACATATAAGGCAAGAATAATAAAAGTGATGTGACCTCTATTGCCGCACTGGACGGAAAATTCTATTAACTTTTTAACTTAATAGTGCAGCGGACCAGAATGAGACAGTTCAAAACGTCATATTCATAATTCGTCATCAAGGGGCTCAGTTTAGAGTCTTCCCCTGTGGCGTTGCAGACGTGGAGCTTACAACAGCGACAACTCTGTTGACTGGCTTTGTTATACTCGTATTAAGCGAAGACAGAAATTGCGGATGTTTGAAAATACGTTACTGAGAAGAATATTTGTTCAACGAGAAGGTCGGAAACTGAATAATGAGGAGTTTCATATTGTCTACTGTTAAGTAATTCTTTACGTTAATCAAGCAAAAGAATATGTGAAGGGTGTAGCATGCAACCCGCACGGAACACATAAAAATATATGGAAAAGACACAAGCTGGAACACTTAGGTGTAGATGGGAGAAAAGAGCTCAAACTAATCACAAAGAAATAAAGTTGGAGGGTGGTTGAAGCTAGAAACAGATAGCTGGTTCTTCTGAACACGGTACTGAACATTCGGTTTCCGTGAAAGAACATGAAATCCTGAGAAAAGGCTCTGCTTCGTGGAGCCAAGTGACACTGATACTGGAGACAGAAGGAAACGTATCATTGTCATATGCTCTCAATTGATCAAGCCGTAAGGCAGGTCAGTGTCCAACTGATCTTTGACGTTTGATCCCAACCCAAATACAAATAAGTTATGTCTTGAGATGCTATCACTACCCTCTCATTTTCTATAGTCTGACATGGAACACAGCAGTTCAAAGCCCCAGCGTTCCGCTACGTTTGTCCAGAGGGCTGTAATCAAATATTTCACTGATGTCATGAAAAGCTTTGGGGTACCGTATGTCTTATGTCCTGCGGCTAAGTCCACTCTTAAGTATCCTGAAGTGTAACTAACTACAAACATCAAACTTCTGAAAATTGGTGGGGTAACAGCCAATCAATCCAGAGCTGAAATATGGACGAAATGGCAGATGCGTGTATGGACAAATATGATATTCACATTAAACAAAAATTTCCACATTCGGTGGTACAGAAAATCCGGAAGCTTCAGTATCTTGCAACTTTTGGCGCTTAAGTAGATTAAGTTTAAACTTCAGTTACGATACACAAGGTAAACTAAAACTTAAAGGTAGTTTAAGTTACCATAAAACTGATATAAGCAGCACTAAAGAAAATGACAAGGTATAGACAATATAACTCCAGTGTAACTTGCTTCTGGTTCCCAGTGTCTCTTGAGTACTGCGACACGTTTAACGTGGCTGTTTGGTCGAAAGGTCGAATATACGGAAGGTTGACACTAAGGTACGGGGGTCATTGTACAAGCCAGTGAACACAATTATTGTGTCGCCGGACACTATCCGTCTTTCTGTTGTTATTGTTTCCGAGACTGGATTCTGTCTCCGTCTTCAGGTGGAGAACAATTATATCAATGTAACTTCTTCACAGACTTTTAAAGGAGTAAATAATTTAGACGAATGGGTGGAAAGCTGAGCAGAATGGCGGGTTAGCGTTGATGCGGGGAATTAATGGAACTTGAAATAAACATTCTGAAATGAAAGAAGCGTGGCAGAAATGTCGTAAGGTACGACGGAAAATGTTACATTTTGATGGAATCTAAATCGAATAAAGATTAAAAATTATTAAGCTTTTTTTATAATTCAGTCCTGCTTTTCCCTTTCTCTTCAGCCCAGATATTCCACTCAGCACTGTTTTCAACACACCAAATATACTTACAGACGTATCCTTGAATTTAACAGAATATCATCTTTGAACCCTTGTGTATTTTTATAGATATTGTGACATGACGCCCGAAAGCCGGAATAACGAAGACAGAATAGACGTTTATTGTTAGGCAACGACTCGGTAAACACATTCCCGCGGCAATGAACATGCATGCAACACCCAAATAACTTCAGTTGCTAAGTAACGGCGCTGTAAACACGCCTTTCCAACAATAGAGAGACTCTTTTCTGCGTGGTCCGTGCAAACTGATTATCAAGAAGAGTTCAGAATCTGGCAGGAGCAACCCGTGTGGGGGTGGGGTCAAATACCTCCACCGTGACCCTGCGAGTCGTAGGAGGCGACGAAATGGGAAGTCTCATATCTGAGACAGTAAAATATGGTCGTGAGTCTCAACAGAATCAGATCCGAGAGAGACTGCGCTGGCAAAGACCAGCAGCATATAAAAAAAGACAGACCCGTCCTCTCGTCAGAGCGGGCGCCCAACAAACACAAGGCGGTAAATGTCAAACAGTAACAAATATGTGATCGTCAAGACTTACTGACTGACTGACCGTCAGTCGCAGTGTGATTTTGACTTTCGGCAGGAGAAGCATAGAGAGGAGTAGAGTGGAGACGAGTAGTGTTTCGAGACGCTATCCTGCCAGGACACTGAACTGAGTTGGCATTTGCAGAATAAAGGCAAGAAAAAAAATTATGCTGTGAACAGAAGACTTCGTATGTGATTTGAACTGACAGTGAGCCTGTTATAAATCCGTTGCCAGGATGCGACTAGTGAAGACTGAGAACCGTAGTGCGAGTGCAACGGTGAACTGTAAAATGTGTAGCTCAGCAATAGCGCTCTATTCTGTGTAATCCCGAGTTTTGTGTATAAGGTGCCAATAAAACTAATCATCCAATGCAAAAACTGTCTAACAAGTCACGCTTGCACCCCTACGTGTGACAATATTAATGTTTGTACAATATTTCTATGGAGCTTGGCCGCGTTATGAGTGTCAACGCAAACAGGGCCCCGCCGCTAAGATAGGTCTGTAGAGTATTTTCAGTCGGCATGTATATATATAGGGAGATTTTTTTCTGTGTAGACCGGGTGCACGGCACTACGTTTCATAGCGACCGGTTCACCGCCGGCCGCGAGGTGCGTGCGAATTTTGCCGATAAATCAGCATGTCTGGCGGCCGATAACGTTCGAAATGAATCAGTTACAGTTCACAAATCATAGGAGGTGTTGAAAATGCCATCTTCTCTACACGTGTATATTTTTTGCAATCGTTTCATTAAAAAACACAGGTACAACATTCCTTCCTGCACTTGACAGCACATCAGACACCAACTTTCAGTGGTTGGCTTCATCAACCGTGTTGCCCTTTTTGCACTAGACTTTGACACTCCAGTATCTTGAACTAGACGTCAGTGAATATCTAGGTGCTTGCTCAAGTCTGGTCACTATGGCATCTATAAGTAACTTCGTCTCAGCAAGCCCTCGGCGCTTAGCTTTTTTTTTTCATGTCTCCTAAGAGTCCCGTTGCTCTAAGTTTATACACAAAATTGTGATTTTTTGTCTGCTGAGAGCTGTTTCATCGCGAAAATTACGTCTAAATTTTCGCCTAAACTTTCTAACAGATCCATATTTCACATAGGTGACATGCAGAAACACACGTTGCCCTAAAATATACCATGATGTATCACACTGCTCACTTACAGTAGCTAAGAACAAATGGCTAATGGAGCTGATAACGGCTGCCTACTGCTGACAGATCATAAACAAACTCCCACAATGCTCGCCATGTAACATAGTACAGTCAAGGGGTCCACAAGTTAATTACTTCCCGTCATTCCAAAAGATATTTGCCATCAGGTTCATTGGCAAAATCCCTATGCGGCTCGCAGCAAGCAGCGCGTGGCCACCGTGAAGGGCAGAGCCGTGGGCCCTGTCCTCATACTAAAGATCCTCCCTGTACAAGACTGAGGTTACATTTTTCAGTTCAATTTCGTACAGAGGCCAATTATTTATGGGTCAGAAGTCATTATTTCAGACTCTGTAGCATCAAGTGTTAGGATAACTAATAATGAATTATGAAGGTTGTGAAAGTTTGCAGTCCTGGTCTATTTTTGGTGCAATCAGGATATTTACCTGGAGGAACTGAAGAAAACTACGATATCTGAAACCGGGGTCTCTACAAAACAGCAGCCTACGACTCTTACTTTTGTTAATAAATGGCAACGTGGGTCTATAAAATAACCGTTTCAAAAGTAGGGGTCAAGAGTTCTTATATTCTGGGATATAGCACCGTGTAGTCTGTTGAAAATCTTGCTTGTATTACTCTTCAACACTGAAGATGGCTGCGACATATTTCTACGAAACGCTGGTTGACTTTCAACAGACTAAACGGCGTTATATCTAGAATTATAGAATTATTCAGAAGCGCCTCTGTGAGAACCTCAAATCCTAGAACAACAGGGAAGTTCGTAAGAGGTCTGACAATAAAGTTTGCGAACTTGCTAACTATTTTTATATTAGAGGGATTTTTCATTATGATATTGTACCAACTGGGCAAAGAGTCAAAGTAAAGTAAAGCGACTGGCCTCTCATCTCCATCTAGTGCCGAGGCCAATGGATGTAGATATACCTCCAATTACCCAAACGTTTTCATGGTGTGAAGTTTAATTAAAGTCTGTAGCGACTGTTTATTTTTTCTTCCACTGTGTTGTGCTGAAAGTTTATAGGCTGATTAGCTATTGCCAGCTGTGGAACAAAGAATGTCGCCATTGAACCCTACTCTGAGAGAGTGTTATGGCGTATAGACCTGTTGCTAAGCGGGCAACGGCTCGGTAAACAAGTTTCCGCGGCAACGAATACGAAAACAACAGAGTTACTGTTGGAAACGGGATGATTTCTATATGGTCCGTGCCGAGATGTTCTAACCAGGAGAGTTGGAACAATGAGTTCATTTGTGAGTAGTATTAGTTAGCGGGCAACGGCATGAGCACATAAGCTGAAGAATCTCCATTGTTAAAAGTTGTTACGAAGCAACGATTAGTGAGGACTAAAAAAGACTGAGGCTTAGCGTGTACTGTAGTGATTTGTAAAGTGCGTAGATCGGCGATAGCCCTGTAATTACTTTTATATCCGAGTCGTGTGTATAAGTGGTCAATAAATCCATTCATCAATCCAAACCCCGTCTATAGTCACTCATATACGTGACATTAAAACAACACGCACACCGCTTATTGTGATGATTTCATGGCGAAGCTTAATTAATAGCAATAACCGATGAAACAATAATGCGACTGTTCAGCACTATTTATTGATGCAGAGCGGAAATTTTTATATGAGACGTGGAAGTGGATAGAAGGAAATTTTTAAAATCAAGGAATATAATATATTTTACTATAAACTGCTTCTTCGAGAAAGCTGTAAATAAAAACTTACTGTAATAATGTTTCTGGAGATGCACATGCCCCAACAAAACAAGTAAAGAAATTATTAAAATCAAGAATTAGAAGAAAAAAAATGTTTTAAGGTTTATTGTCTAGTAACTTCTCTGAGAACGCCTTCAATAAAAGAAGCCCAACACCAAATAGAGATGTGTTCCACTGCGCATGGGTCAAGGCACCGCAATAAGGCCAAAAAAAAAACGGTAACAAAAGCTACTGCGCTGATTGCAATGTATCAATATATATATGTCAAATCGGGACCTCACGAAAAGATAACCCATCCCGAATGATAACCTTATCCGTTATTTCAGTTGACGCCACTATATTCGAAAACAAATGTGACTAATAATATGCAGCTTCGATAACCCCTCGATTACGCGCAGGACCGAACGTCACTGTCAAGTTCGTAATAGGAAGGTTTCGATCAGCTGATCGGTTGTCTTCACTGAGGTTTTCGTGGTTGTCCTCAGTCCACAAAGGCAAATTTTATCTATCTATGGCTAAACAACCATTGTGAATCTTGGCCGTTTTTTCAGTTTCTTATTCGCTACGATCACTACACAGTCGGTAGGACTCCTTGGACAGGGAATCAGCCAGTTACAAGGCCGCTGCCTATATACAGGACAACACAAACAGAATAAACGCAGACAGACATCCATGGCTCGAGTTTGTTTCGAACCCACGAATCCAGCGTTCGAGCGGGCGAAATCGGTTCGTGCTCTTTAGACTGCGCAGCCACTGTGTTCTGCAAGGCAAATCCTAGTACTTCAAATTAGACCACGTCCGCCCAATTTCATTCCATCATTGAACGCTAGATACATTTGCCGTCTTCTTATTGCAATTTCGTTCGTGGCTTGGTCTCCCACTGTAAAGCTGGAGGGCTGAGGTTTCTGGGAGGGGGGGGGGGGCAAA
>NW_019728512.1:258737-282646 GCF_002891405.2 Cryptotermes secundus | reverse complement strand
AACAACAACATTACCATACACGTACACTTCTGTGCTGACAGTGATCGTGAAGCTGCAGCTCTTATCTAATCTACAAAAATTGTATAAAAATATTTTGGAGTAAAAGACACAATAATTTTCTGAGTTTTATCGCTTCGAATGACCACGAAAAGGTCACTTCCTGCAGGATAAGGGAGAAAATATTTGAGATTACCATAGTGAATAATTTATATTTCCATTAATTCCTTGGCTATAGTGTCTGAACCGCTGAATGTCACAGACAAGATACACGTGGCCACACGTCAAACAACAAAACAACGAATGAATGGGGGCACGAAAGACAAGTGGACAGTGCAATGGCCTCCCCACAAATTAATAAGTTTCCTGATGATGGCCCATATGAGGCCGAAACTTGTTGCAAAATTAAAAAACATTATGTAAAATAAAAGACATTTTGAAGTAATTTGATAGTCACTTTTAGTGTGTAAGATATACTTGCAATGTCTTAATGACATTTTTATGATACTTAATAACCTTTTAAAGTATTAAAGTTGCACTTTTAGTGAAAAATATATTTTAGGTGTCTTTTATAATTAAAAATCATTGTTGCATTATTGACGGTGTACTATAGTAATGAGAATAATACTTATCATCCATCATCAGCTATTCTCTCATGCATCTTCATGGCATAGCGTTTAATTAGTTAATGACAGGAACATTCATGCATTCATCAGTGGCTCTACAGCCCTTTATTGGGCCTTGGCCTCTTCATCAGTTTCGTAATATTTTTTTACACATACGGTAGGACTCATTGGACGAATGATGAGCCCGTCGCAAGGTCTCTGCCTGCACACAGGACAACACAAACACAGAATAAACACACATTCGAACCCACGATCTCAGCGTTCGAAAGCGCGTAGACAGTTCATGCCTCAGACGGCGCGACCACTGTGATTTTTTTGTGAATTTCATCTGCCTCACTTAATGGAAACAGGACAGTTTCTTGTGGTTACTACAGCGACGGCAGCACGGTCTAAGGCACGAACCGTGTTCGCCTTGTCGAACACTGGGATCGTGGGTTCGAATCCCACTCGACGCATGGATGTCTGTGTGCGTTTAATCCGTGTTTGTATTGTTGTGTGTGTACTAGGTATAGGTCTTGCCACGGGCTGATCCCTGTACAAGAAGTCCTACCGATTACGTATAGGATTAAGAAACTGAAATAGAGGCCAAGATAAAAAAAAGCTGTAGATCCATGGAGAAAAGGAAAGACATTATAGCAATATACACGTACAGGCCACAGTTTCCCGGCTGTGACAAGCCTAAAGTGGACAGATGCAACCAGTTCTTTCGCGGGAAGAGTAAAATTGTCTGGGAGTCGTACAAGTGTGTCAGAGGTTTTGCAGTAACCCTGTCCCGTACAATGAAGCATCCTTGAAGGCCAAGTTGGCGTAAGACTTCGTCTTCCGATGATTGTAATCTCATCATTACCTTCAGAGCTATAATCATTCATTATTTATTATTAGAGGGGGTGGGTTTCCCCATGCACTTAGACCAGTTATTGGTCCATTGTGCGTCCCCCTTTAATTTCTACTGTCCCCCTATCCTACCGGTACTGGTGCTTTGCTATCAGCCCCACTTTGTCAGCGAGGTCGGTCCTCTTCTGGCACGTGGTACCTGATGCTTCCCCCATCTATCAGAGGCATTGGAAACTACTTGGGCGGGAAACTTTTTGCCCAATTTAGCTCAGAGGTCCCCTAGAGACATGAGAACTTCTTCCCTGAATTTTTCCGCCCTTAAAAATTCCACGACCTCCGCCGGATTTGAACCCGCGTACCTTGAGTCATGAGGTGGGAACGTTACCCCTAGACTACGGAGGCCGTTTTCAGAGCTATAAGAAACTTGCATATCATTCGAATCCTACAGTCAAACGTTCAGACTGCAGCTGGAATAGATGCCTCTGTGCAATTGAATTCGTTAGGTGCCAGTACTTCTCTGACCATTCAGTTGTTAAAGCGTAGCAAATTCCGAATAAACGAACGTAGGTCTGCTGTGGCCTACTCGCTTCTAAAACAGTCTCATAAGTTTTTCCGTCGGAAGATTTGAGTCCTATAATTAGCAGGTTCTCAGACTGGATGGATAAGTTCTTCGTTACCAAAACCTAAAAATTAAAAACTTAAGCTGGGGAAGAATCATATTGTGGTCTTTCCGGTTGTGATACAGCTCAAGCCTGGTAGTGGGATACCAGGTTGTCTGAGGCAAATAATGCATCCATCTTAATGGTTCAGCCCTGAAGATCGATGCAGTACGTTCCTCCGGAACTCTGGTAGCCACCTGCCAGACTGCAATACGATGTCATGATCGAGATTGCCACAGTGTGCTCGGTCTTGATTATAATGTTTAAAAATGAAAAGCAGGAGACAAGAGCAACTTGGAGCCTAGTCCGTAAAGCTCCTGCCAGAATGGTCGGAAAGATCCTTAGTTACTTCATTGCTTGGCCGCGTCATAGCTCAAGCGGTTAGTCGCTGGCTTCCCACCGCGGCGGCCTGGGTTCGATCCCGGGTCTGGTCAAGTGGGATTTATGGTGGACAAAGTGGCCGTGGGGCAGGTTTTCTCCGAATACTTCGGTTTCCCCTGCCAATCTTCATTCCATCAATTGATCCACAATCACCCTCATCTATCATCTGGGGCTGGTACAATAGGCCAGAAGTGGCCGCAGTACAAGGGACTTAGTCCCACCGCACTAGCAATAAAAAAATTTTTAAAAACTTCATTGGCTGCGCTTCTGGTCGTGTTCTGCAAAATGGAACGGGGTACAGTGTATTGTAACCGCTCACTTCCTTTGTGCCCTTTTCGTTGTGCGCCACTCTTTCACCTATCACTTCTTTGGGTTCTTTACTTTAATCAGTAGAGCTGAGTTCCTATCCCAGGGTCTTATAAGGGTCTGGCTCGGACAGGGCAGGAGGAACCCTTCACTTCAATTTCACACACACACTCTCTACAACCGTTGCACTTAATGGTCATTTAATCTCGTTCAGCACACTAAATACAACTGAATTCATTAATACATTTACTTTGGACTTTTCTTATACTGCTCTACGGAAGGGCCGTAGTTGTAAATTTAGTGTCCGACTTGGCCGAAAGTTGTGTCCAGACTCCTGAGGTGGAATCCCTCTCTCTGAATTCTGAGGTCCACGAACCCCAGACTCCAAGAGAAATCCACTCCTCCACTTCTACCATTGGTTAATTTTTCAAACTAGGAGGTTCCCTAAATTTTGAATTCCCAATCATGTTGCTCTGCTATGTGATTCTGGCAGATGCTGACCTGACGCTAAGGATGACAGCCCCTTGATGTATTACAGTCAGGGTGTGAGGCTCCGGCCGTCCCACTTCTAAGTTATCGCTGTCCCAAGCTGTCAGCTCTCATTTTCTCAAAGCCTTTCCGACGTTGCTGAAACTGCCAGAATTCCAGGAAAGTACCAGATGTTACTTCCTGTTCACATAGCAAAACTTGAACTATGTCCCTTCCGCGTGTAAGAGCTAGCTATCTGCCGGATCTCTTTGTTTGTAATTTAGTAATCTTAATCTAATACATGTTTAATTTATGCACAACAGTTCTCCAATCAAATGAACGGTTACAGTATCCAATTCTATATTTCTCCGTAGTGTCATTTTTATTCGTGTGATGTAATCCACGGCAGAGCCCTAATTCGCCTGTAATGGAGTCAGTCTCCCCTGTCCCCGAGAGCAGGAGAATTACAGACAGAAGTCACCATGTCCGATCAGCGTGGCATATCGCAGCTATCTCGGAAGTAGAGCGTACAGCAGTCGCAGTTAATGCGACGTTTCCTTTAAGGATAGGAGATCTTGTCCTTGAAACACAAGTTACACACACACACACACACACAGTTGAACTCTGAAGGGGTTATATGCTGGCCAGAGCGCAAAGGCCTGCTGTTTTCACCAACACAAAAGACATACATTTATGCAGCAAATTCATGACTTACAAACGGGCTGACCCACCACATAAACGAAGTCGAAATATTACTCAACACCCAGAAAATAGACGCTTTGCAGAAAGACACTATGTTAAAATTTCAAATTAGAGTAAACCAGTAACAGTTAATCTGGATAATTGAAATCGAAATACGAAAAATGTTGTTCACAGTTAAATGAGTACTTTAAAAGATGCAAGGTTTTTAGGAAGGTTGGGCTGATTAAAATGCTTTTAAACGAAACGTATAGTAAAGTCCGTATAGGTAAATATTTGTCTGCTAAATTTCCTATCCAGAATGGTCTAAGATAAGGAGATGCTTTATCGCCACTCCTTTTCAACTTTGCTTTACAATATGCCATTAGGAAGGTCCAGGAAAAGCAGGTGGAACTGAAATTAGATGAGACAAATCAGCTGTTGGTCTACGCAGATGATGTGAATCTACTGGGTGATAATGTAGATACCATAAAGAAAAACACACAAACTTTAATTAGACGCAAGTAAAGAGGTTGATCTAGAAGTAAACACAGAGAAAACTAAGTATATCTTACTGTCTCATCACCAAAATGCTGGGCAAAATCATGACATAAAGATAGGAAACAGATGTTTTGAAAATGTGACAGTTCAGATATTTGGGGACACCGATAACAGATCGAAACCTGATTCAGGAGGAAATTAAGAGGAGATTGAACTCGGGTAATGCTTGATACCACTCGGTCCAGAACCTTTGAACTTCTCGTCTGCTGTCCAAAAACATAAAAATTAGAATATACAAAACTATAATTTTGACTCTGGTTCTGTATGATTGTGAAAATTGGTCTCTGACATTAAGGAAGGAACATAGACTGAGGGTGTTTGAGAACAGGGTGTTGAGGAGAATATTTCGACCGAAGAGAGATGAAGTGACAGGAGGTTGGAGAAAACTGCATAATGAGGAGCTTCATAACTTGTACTCTTGATCTCCCTTAGATTGGCGTCCTTCTTCTCTAAGATGGCATCCATCTTGGTTGCTTCTCATCATTTCTGGTATGCGCTCTCGGTCAGCATCTGCTTTTGCTTGGATGGATTTCGTTTCTGCTCGTATGTCTCGGTTGGCTTTTATGTCTTCCTTTACTTCCTTTAGATTGGCATCCATCTTGTTGTGAATGCCTTCCAGCCTTGCCGCCAATTCTTCTCTGCCGACTTTCCTCTTGGCCGTCTTCTTCTCGAATTCGGCGTTCTTTTTTTCGGTCGGATTCCAATTAAGTCATCATCTTCTCTTTGTAGGCTTTTCATTTAGCTTCCTTCCCTTCATTATTTCATTAAAGGCTTTCATGTCTGCCTTCATTTTTTTCTCGGTCGGCGTCCATCTATTCCCAGTCGGCGTGTAACTTCTCTTGCCAGGCTTTTTTGTCTTATTCCATTTTTGCCGTCAGGCGGGTCCTTAATAGTTCCGCCTATGCGTAGAGGGCGTGCGCGTCAAGCATTTCCCTTATGTATTGCCTCATTAGTTCTATTTTCGTCGTATGACTGTCTACAATCCAATGCAATACAACTTCTTCCGAAATCATCAGTTGGCACGAGTTCAAGGCTGCCTGATTACTGACATCAAACGGTTCTTTTTACGGTAGTAACCACTGCTGATGACATGCACTGTCTTCGCTCGCTCGGAAGCCGGGATCGTGGGTTCGAATCCCACTCAGGGCATGAATGTTTGTGTGCGTTTTTCTGTGTTTGTGTACAGATAGAGGCCTTGCGACGAGCTAATCACCCGCCCAAGGAGGCCTACCGTATGTCTAAGATCTAGAAAAACCGAAGTGAACGGAGAAGTTCATGGAGGTAGGCCTAGGCCCCCTGGGGCTGTAGTGCCAAAAAAAAAACACTGCTGATTAATCCAATACGACCCGAACCTCCAGCTTCTGACACCAAAATGTCACGTGTAGGGGATTACGCGTGACGAAAATAAGGGGTTGTAGTTCGGATGATTGGATTTATTAGCACTTCGGTTACACTCTCTCTCTCATAATTATAATTAACATACCGCTATCGCTGATTTACACAATTTACAGTTCACCGTTACACACGCACTAGAATTCTCCGTCTTCAATAGTCGCCTCCCAATACAGAAACTAACACTTCAAATTACTATTAAGTCTTCTTGCTATTTCGTCTTCAGTCACTCTGTAGTCGTCTGTTCTAATCTGTACTCAGTTGACCTTCACGCTCTATTCTCGTCCTTGTATTCTCAATTGCTGAACCCTCCTGGACTCTCCTTAGCTGCAAGCGGACACGTGTTATATAGCCGTGCCGTGGCACGAACAACGCAGGAAACACAGTTTTATTGTTGCGTAACACGGACCACACAGAAGACAAGACACATTATAGCTATCTCGCCAGTCCATTGGAACTCTGACTGTTGCCTAACAACGAGCTATGAACTTTCGTCTTCTTGTTGCGTACGCCTGTCGCTGGGCGTTTATCGAGTTGTTGTCTGGCAATGCGTTGACATGTCAATATCATAATGGAAGGGTTCTAGAAGATGAAGAAAATTCCCAATAATGGGAAGAGCATTATAGTTCCAGTATTTAAGAAGGGAGACTAACTAGTTTATATGTTGGATTCTTCCATTGTTACGCCTGGACTTTGGTTTCCGGGTCATATCCGTACACCCACGACTCGTCACCAGGGATCACAGTCTTCAGGAACTCAGGATCCCTGCTGGCGCACTCCAGCATGTCCTGCATGACCTCAAGGCGGAGTTGTTGCTGCTACAGCGAAAGCAGCTTGGGCACAAATTTTGCCGCCACTCTTCGCTTTCCCAAATCCTCAGTTAAAATTGTGTTTGCGGAAGCTCTGCTTATCCCAACCTCATCAGCAAATTCACGGATGGCCAAACGACGGTCCTCCACGATCAATGTCCGCCCTTTTTAAATGACATCAGCATTTCGGTTCGCCGACGGTCTCCAGGAACGCTGGTCACTGTCCGCCGACATACGGCCATCTTTAAAGCGGTTGAACCACTCTTTAATTTGAGTGACCCCCATTGCATCATTGCCGAAAGCCTGCTGAATTTTGTGAATTGTTTCAACTTCGGTATCCCTAAGTTTCTGACAAAACTTAATGCAGTATCACTGCTCCAAGCGTTCTGTCCTCTTGAGCGAAACGAGAATGCGACGAACCCGTGTTACACCACTTCGCTATCTGGCAGCCACAGACGCATCCGGCGGCGTTGCGAGTCAGCAAAAAATCACGCATGCGCATGAAAGTCCCTTCTACCACTATGCTCAGTTTCCACACCCCTTTGGCCATTACTTACAGCGACAAGAAATAAAGTCCGATACATTTTGGATAGCGGTATGAGAATGGAAAACAAAGGCACTGAACTGGATCCTATGGAAGAGGCCTAGACCAACACAAGGTTTTAGTGCCAGTAAAGAGAAAGAAGAAAATGTATGATCCTGTAAAATGAACTTATTTTAGCTGGTGCAAAGTTTACTGTGTTCACTGTGTATAAAATGTTTTATTCATTCATGCATTCATTCATTCTATATTTTTCCATATATATCCATACAGGTTAACAAACCAGGATGTGTAAATAGTCCTTTTGAATACAGATACATCAACATGCATATACAAAATTGCACGAGTCAATAAAACAAAGACACTTACATCAATCTATAAATATAGATAATATTATAGAGCAAAAGAATTTAATAAGATTTCATTTAATAGACATACTTAAAAAATAACCTACTATAAAACTTGTATTTACACCATTTCATATATAATACCCATATTAACTAAAACAAACACAGTCAAAAATTACACACCTATGACCCATTATGTTTATAATATCAACATCATATTTAACTCCATAAATCCATACAGTATATACCTAAAAACACATTTAAAACTGTTAAAATTCTAAGTTCTATATTCAAATTTATTATTTATTCATTCATTCATTTATTTCATTTCTGTTACTCCAGGCTGGTAAAACCGTAGGATATAGAGGAAGTCAAGGAACATGCAGTCATAAAAAGGTTCTGTAAAAAATAAATATAAGATTAACAAGCAAATATAAATATTACAAGGTAACAATTTAAAGGATTATAAATATAGCTAATATTTTGAATTAATAAACAGATTAAGCAATTCAACTTATCTAGCTTTGTACATAAAAAGTTATCCACTATATCAAATGAAATGAAATTTTAATACCATATTAGCACATCTATTGCCGCACTCAAGTCATAGAGAGTTCAATCATTTTATGAAAGTGTGCTAATTAATAGAGGTGCAACACACTAAATTACTTGAGCATAAAATACTACCAGTTTGTAATTAACAGTCATAGAACAAGAAAAAGATAAATAAATGACCATAAGATATAACAACGTTATTTATGCTGTCCAGGTGGCTATCTAGTTTTATGCTTAAAAAACTCATCACCAGTATAAAAAGAATGCTCATATAAATATTTTTTTAATGCTCTCTTAAAACTTTTAATGTCACATGCCAATACCTTAATATTATCTGGAAGATGATTATAAATCTTGACACCTGCATAAGCAGGACTTTTATGAAACATTGTTAGATGAGTCATTTGTTGGAAAAAATTGGAATTATTCCTAGTATTGAAACTATGAATCTCAGAATTTTGTCTGAACCAAGTTGTATTTGCAATCACAAACAGAGCCAAGGAGAATATGTACTGTGAGGCCAGAGGTAATATATTTAATATTTTAAAGAAATTTCTGCAGGAATCCCTAGGTCTAGCCTTCATTAGTATTCTAACCATTCGCTTTTGAAGTTTAAAAATAATTGAGCTATGTGAAGAGGTTCCCCAAAACATCAATCCGTNACGCTGAATTTCACACAATAAGTTTTATCCACATTTAGCGAAAGTAAATTTGCCTTAAACCACTTCACCACACTATTAAAGACTGATTTCAGGTTACTGTCCAGTACTGTATTGTTTTGATTACTGACAATTACTCTAGTATCGTCGGCAAATAAAATTGTTTGGGGATTTGCACTGGCGTTCATATATTTAATAAATATGGGTAGGTCATTAATGTACAGTAAAAACAGTAAAGGTCCCAGAATGGACCCCTGAGGAATGCCCTGTTTGACCAGACCCCAGTCAGATTTACTTTTATCATTAGGTCCATTTCTAACTTTCACCTTCTGATACCGATATTGGAGATACGATTTTATTAACATATATACATTATCAGTTATACCATAGAACTCAAGTTTATATAGAAGCACTTCATGGTTTACACAATCGAAAGCTTTCTCCAAATCAAAAAAATTCCACCTACTTTATTTTTATTATTGATGGCCGTTAATATAGTATTTAATAGAGTATATGAAGCAGTTTCGGTGGAAAGGTTAGGACGAAATCCAAATTGTTCACTAGCCAAGATATCATTAGCACAGATATGGGTTAATAATCTTCTAAAGATAATTTTTTCAAACACCTTGGAAAATGATGTCAACAAGGAGATTGGTCTATAATTAGAAAAATCATCTCTATTTCCCTTCTTATATAGAGGACTAACGAATATTTCATGCATAAGGGAAATTTACCAGCTGACACTGCCTTATTTAATATACAACATAACGATGAAGAAATGTATGGGGCACTTATTTTTAGTATCTTCAATGAAATTTCATCGTATCCAGAAGAGTTTTTGGAAGGTAAGAAAGAGATACCTTTTTCAATTTCCTTCGTTGTTATGTTATTGAAGATGATTTTAGGAAAAGGGCCCTTAGCAGTCAGGTTCAAATAATATTTGTATTTATTATTCGAATCAGTATCAGAGGTAAAATTAGAAATTTTTTGAGTAATATTATCAGCAATGTTTAAAAAATAATTATTAAAATTACTTGAGTTGATTTGGACTGTATTGCAGATTTTACCCTTTGAACAATCTTTACCCAGTTCTGCCCTTATAATGTTCCAAGTGGTTTTGGCAACATTATTGGAGTTGGTAATTTTGTCCTCATTGCTAAGTCTTTTTGCCTCATTTATTACCTTGGTTAAAATCTTGCAGTATGATTTATAATACTGCATTAGATTTTTATTGTCATGAAATTTTGCCAAAAGATATAATTCTCTTTTCCTTCTGCAGGAAGTTTTTATTCCAGTGGTTAACCATTGTTTGGAGGAAAAATGTTCATAAATTTTCTTTTTGGGAAAACGAGCATTAAAAGTCTGCAAACATACATTTACAAAATTATTAAACATACTATCTATATTATTGTCCTCAGCATTAAAAACGGTTTCCCAAGTTTCAAAACTTAAACTTAGTTTACGTAAGTTGTTAGGGAACAGTTGTTAAATTTCCGGATAATTTTGAAATTAAGGTTTGTCCTTTCCTTACTGATCTCTTTTTGCTATACAAACAATAGTTGCCCATCATGGTCAGATAGATCATTTAATTATCTTCATTTGTTGGCAATTATTCCACTGTATCAACCTCAAGATTTACAACTATGGCATCCCCTAACAATTAATCATCAGTAGTTTACTTTTTGGAAGGCGCTTGGGGGAAGCTTGTCCTTTTGTATACCCAAATTTCAAACTATTATGTAAAATATTATAAAAATTATGAATTTCTTAATCATCACTTAAAACCCTTTAGTACAGAAAGTTTAAATGTTTAAATACTCTCAGACTCAAAGTGTTAAAAGAAAGCATATACACAGTTTTTTATTTTCTGTAAATATTGTACATTGCTACTGTAATAAGGCCCTCAGATTAGTGCCCCCCTGTGTACACTATAAGTACCACACCATGAAGATCCATAGGGGCAGTAAAGGTATTCTCCATGCACTGTGGTCCTAGATGAGGCGAGTGAACTTCTAAAAATGCACTTCATATTGTAACACTGAGAGCAGTCTGTAACGTGAGTGCTATTTTGGTCATTTGTTACATGTGCTGTTCTAAAGTTGTATGTTTCAAATTTCTCTTTCTCTGCTGAGTGTTTTTCTATCTCACTTGTTTAACACATTTTTACCTTGTCAGGAATACTCTGGATGCACTCACCAAAACCATTCCCAGGCTCCATAAGTCACAATTTTCATCAAGCCATCTGTACCATTTCTGAATGATTCTTTAAGTATGGGAGGGGAAGCATAATGCAGAGCAGAGCATGACATGTGAATTGGCTCCTTCTCTTGTTTCAGTCTTACATGAAAGAGTGAAATTAGTTCTGATAGACATACACTACGTAATTTCAAGAAAGCCTATGATTCAGTTAGGAGGGAAGTATTGTACAATATTGTGATAGAGTTTGGGATACCCATGAAACTGGTTAGGCTGATTAAAATGTATTTAAAAGAAACATATAGTAAAGTCCGTATAGGTAAACAGTTGTCTGATAAATTTCCTATCCAGAATGGTCTAAATCAAGGAGATGCTTTAATGCCATTCCTTTTCAACTTTGCTTTAGTGAGACACATCAGCTGTTGGTCTACGTAGATGATGTGAATCTACTGGGTGATAATGTAGATACCATAAAGAAAAACACACAGACTTTAATTAGACGCAAGTAAAGAGGTTGATCTAGAAGTAAACACAGAGAAAACTAAGTATATCTTACTGTCTCATCACCAAAATGCTGGGCAAAATCATGACATAAAGATAGGAAACAGATGTTTTGAAAATGTGACAGTTCAGATATTTGGGGACACCGATAACAGATCGAAACCTGATTCAGGAGGAAATTAAGAGGAGATTGAACTCGGGTAATGCTTGATACCATTCAGTCCAGAACCTTTGAACTTCTCGTCTGCTGTCCGAAAACATAAAAATTAGAATATACAAAACTATAATTTTGACTCTGGTTCTGTATGATTGTGAAAATTGGTCTCTGACATTAAGGAAGGAACATAGACTGAGGGTGTTTGAGAACAGGGTGTTGAGGAGAATATTTGGACCGAAGAGAGACGAAGTGACAGGAGGTTGGAGAAAACTGCATAATGAGGAGCTTCATAACTTGTACTCGTCTCCAAGTATAATTAGAACGATCAAATCAAGGAGGATGAGGTGGGCGGGGCATGTAGCATGAATAGGGGAGACCAGGAATGCATATAGGATATTGGTGGGAAAGCCAGAAGGAAACAGACCATTGTGAAGACCAAAGCATAGGTGGGTGGCCAATATTAAAATGGACTTTGAGAGATAGGATAGGTTTGTATGGATTAGATTGATCTGGCTCAGGATATGGACCAGTGGAGGTCTCTTGTGAACACGGTAATGAACCTTCGATTTCCATAAAATGCTGTGAAATTCTTGAGTAGCTGCAGAATTGGCAGCTCCTCAAGAAGGGCTCAGCACCATTAGTAAGTAAGTAAGTAAGACATACATCATATTTTATATAAGATTTGAGGTTTTCATGGCAGTAATAGTTTAGACTATTATCTTCAAAGTAGATGGAGGAAATATTTTCTTCCAAAATACTTATTAAAGAGTACAAATTTTGAAAACCACATGAACACAATCTAAAAACTGTTCTATTTTTTGTTTCCTCTTCAAAACAACAAAAGTAACTTCGTGTAAATAACACATTTATTTCATCCTCATTCTTCTGTTACTTGCATTTATTTCAATCTGTTATTAGACATGAATGGATCAATAAATAAACAAATAAATGAATTAACTCACTAATTAAGAACCAAAAAATCACTCCATAACATTAGCAGTTTTGAGATTATAAGTCCATGAAAGAATGACTGTTATTTCTAGAATGAAAAGAAAAATTTACCTAAGAAAACTGTACTTATAGATCACAAGATTCCAAAAGAGGAATGCTTCTAAAGTCAGAGAACAGAAACTGATGACCATGCTGAGGTGGAAAAGACTAAGAGCCTACACATTTAAGGATGATGATGATGATGATACTTCACATACCTGGGGCTTGAGATCTTGGTAAACAATCCCGCAGGAGAGCATAAAGTTGAGGACAGAGAGATGGGTTTCCTTATAATCCAACTTTCTTTGGTGTCAGTAGAGAATCTACCATGCTTCCTGGTTCTGTCCAGTAGTTCATTACTGCATAAGAGCTCCAACGCAATATATGTATGTGCCTTGAAAAAAAAAATGAAAGAAAGGGGAAAAAATCACAGACTCGAATAATTGCGTACAGATGAATACAAAATTCTGATCAGAAAACTTGAAGCGAAGAGCCAAATGAAAGACCCAGGTCTAATTGGAATGATAATATTAAGTGAATCCAAAGAAGCAGAATGGAATTATATGGACATAATTTATTTGGCTCATGATAGAGAGCAATGGCAGAATTCTGTGAACATGATAATGAACTTTTGTGTCCGATGTTTCTTAATTACTTTAGTAACCATTAGCTTCTCATTAAAGAGTTTCCTCTGTGCAGTTAATTAAGAACTGTGTTTTGGGTGTGCATGTGTGGGACTCAAATTTTCAAGAGCAAACTGAAAAAAAAAATACTTTATGACAGTCTGACTGTTGATTTTCTAACCTAAGACTGAAAGAACTTTCATACAACTATTTTCCCTTTGCACAGTTGGAAAGAAACTACCCAGTCTTCATAAATATAATGGCTGGCAGTACTAATAAGAGTCAACTTGTCAACAGAGTTTCCCTCTTCCTGCCTATGGAGAATTAAGGCATCTCCCTAGAATACAATTTCTTTAATATAGTAATTTGCAACTACTTTTCATTGAAAACGGACCCAACATCAAAAGGGTAATTAGTATATTTCAGTAAGTTGTGAAAACTGACTGATATTATAAATTGTGATTTCAGTGAAAAAAAAATTGGTTTAGTACAGAATATATTTGTTCTTGTTTCAGCTCTAAACATTTTTCAAAATTCTTTTCTCCATTATAAATATAACTCTTGCATATGCCAGTATTAAGAGTAAATTTATTTATTCACTATTCCATTTTTCATAATTATGTATCATAACTTCAATTAAAAGCAAAGAGGAAAATTAGGAAAATGTAAAATTGAAATTTGTGTATTTATCCTACAGTTATTATTCATGAAAACTTTCAATTTGCTTCAGAAACTAATGATTTTGGAAGCATAACATTCTTTTAACATTCTCTGTCTTCAAATATATGTATATTCATTTACATCCCTCCTTTTAAACACACTGGAAAAAATGGAACAGAGAAAAGAACCAAAAGAGAAAACCCACAAATATACTAATGAAAGTATACTAGTATTTTATTCATGAAAGAGAATTTATGTACTATGGAAATAATGTACACTAATAATTTTTTATTTCCCTTCTTACCTCAATAATATATGCTAGCCTACTGGATTATTTATTTTTGTTACAATAATAGTTACTTTTTTTACAGTGATTTGCAGAAAACTTTAATGAAAAACTGTTAAATTAAACTAAAATTTTCATTCATGAACTAAACTTTATATAAAGGTGTTAGCAAATGCATACACAGTTTCAGAGTGAGTCACCAGTGTAATTGCTTTATTCATTTTTTTAATGCTGTCTGCACTGGCATATAAGATTACTTTTTGGGCTAAAGAGAGCCCCCAAAACTATGGGTTGTCTCATACAAAAAACATAAAATGTGGAACCTAAATTCTAGAAATGTTACTTCAAATTTAACAACTGCTCTGCATCACTGAATTCCCACCATTGTTATTTATACTGAAACTCATGTTTGGAATACATAATTACATAGAACCTATAATAAAATAATGTGTGGTGGAGTAACATGACCACAATTACCATAACTACAAAATTATGAGAAAGAACTTGATACAACTTACCATTTAGAAGCTTGCGTAGTATAAACAAACACCAGAGCCAACCTACCACTACCAAGGTGGACACTAATAGCATAAACGGTGTTCTGTGATTTATTTTATAGCCATGTTATCCGGCAAGAATAACTGGAATTTCAAGGTTTTATTTGAAAATTCAAGGGTCACCTTATGCATCACTCATCTTATACACCGGTATATACAGTACCTGTGTTCTAAGTTTCACAATTGAACATTCAGAGTAATACTCAGACTGCACGCACTCACCTGATGAAAGTATCCTGCATGAAGCCCAACAATATTTGGATGGCCCTGGCATATTCACAGCAAAATTGCATGCAGTCAATATTACAAGTCACTCTGATATATTGGGTTTTTGGACTTTATCCATCGTCCTGGTTTTTAAGATAACTAATAAAAACACAACGTTTCGGAAACTGGATCTGTTTCCATCCTCAGGTGAAGGAAAAACCTATTCTGTTGGGTCCGTTAGAAAGAGCTAGCCTCAATCACTGGACCTCCAGTGACCTCACCTGAGGACGGAAACAGATCCAGTTTCCGAAACGTCGTGTTTTTATTAGTTATCTTAAAAACCAGGATGATGGATAAAGTCCAAAAACCCAATATATCAGTGTGTTATACACCATCATCAGAATCCTATAGTAACTACTTATTACAAGTCACTACTTCCTTCCTGTCTCTCAATTTGTGCATTTATAACACACTGAGAAACTTCCATCTCCAAGTATACTTCCTTTGAGATCCAATTCATAATTCTCAAAGAAAGGGAATTCCTTAAAAGAGAGAATAAACTCATTAGTTCCATTAGCAATGAACACTTTTTCAGTGGAAAAGGGTAGGGAAATTTCTCTATACAGATCTCCTCAAACACCTAAATCTATTTTCCACTCCATTATAATGACACATTTTAATGTCTATAGAATGTTTTCTGGTAAACCTTCCCATGGTAATTGTCCATTGTCCTGCTTGTGCCATTACATAACGTCCTCAGAAGCGCTCTTATCTGTCCTGTAATTATTAGTCTCTTCGGTACACCTGACAATATTAATTTAAAACTGTCATTTTTAAAATTATTGAGAATGAATTAATTTGCATTGTGTGAGTTCTGTTTGCTTCCATTTGGCCTTGTGTAAAAGCACCATATCATTTGTTAATTAGTGTTATATATTACTACACATATTTCTCAACCAAAATTTATAGCTGACATAGTTGGTGTTTTATCATGAATGTACTCAATTCAGTTAGAATACATTTGATACAACACGAAAATGTAATCAAAATTATTGATTCCACCTATGGACTCAAGCTGTTCAGTCATCCTTGGAGGTGTTCACCAAATTCTGAAACAAATTTAAAGGTTTTGTAACTCAAGGTCTGTAACATTAATAAATAAAAAAAATAGAGACAAAAAACTGAAGTCACACATTTCAACAGCTCAAGCCACACTTTGCTGAATTTTAGTATTCTCTACATGGACTGCAGAACTCTTATTCATTCTTTATGATTAATAATGTAATTAACAATGAACTCCAAGTCTTTCAGTTCCTTTTATAATTTGATGAACACTCATAAGAAATAGGTAACGCTGAAGTCACACCTCAGAGTAAATGGCCCATTGCGAAATCTCTCCTTAAGAGAGACGGACCAAGGGCACCAACTGCTATTTATGGTTCTTCTGGCCTTAAATTTCATCCTTCTGAAAAAGACAATGAAATTGCCGACTGTTTGGAAAATTAGTTCACGCCACATGACCTGTGCGACGAAAACCATGAACAGCGGGTGGAGGCTAGAGTTCAAGCTCTGCTGGAAGCCATAGATGACAACTCCTCTCTAAGGATCAGGCCATGTGACGTTCAGAAATTAATAAAATATAGTCCCATTTTATTTGCAGTCTGTACTATTACATTCAGCAAATTTTTATGGTGTACATGACTTGAAGAGGAGAGCTCATTTGCACTCTTCTTTAGTGATTAGGCTTGAGGCCTCATGTGAGTTTTGGGGGAGAGCTTACTATCTAGATCTTTAATCAAGAATTATTGGTATACTATTGCAATATAAATCTGGTGGGCAGGTCATTTGGCAGATGTCTTTGCAGTCGCCTGAATTCCGGTGGCTCCGTAAGGTGGACGGCTAGGTTGTTTGGATGTGCTCTGAGCCGAGTATTGTATAGGGCGCTGTATCGGTGAATTTCTTCTCTCACTGTTGGTATTTGGAGATCTCTTCAGATGACTATGTTTGGTACGTACCAAGGTGCGTCCACTATCATGCGCAAGGCTTTGGCTTGAAATCGTTCTAGAATTGCTACGTTTGAGTTGGAAGCTGTACCCCAAAGTTGTATTCCATAGGTCCAGATTGGTTTGAGGATTGTTTTGTATATAAGGAGTTTGTTGCCTGTAGAAGGTTTTGATTTACGTCCAAGTAGCCAGTGAATTTTGGTGAGGGTAATTCCCAGTTGTTTCCGTTTAGTTAGGATGTGTTTGTGCCAGGTAAGTCGTCTGTCAAGGTGCAGTCCAAGATACTTGACGTCTTCTTCTCGGGAGAGTCGTGCGTTGTTTTATGTGTACCGGTGGGCATGTTTCTTTTCTTGTGGTGAACATAACGTGGATCAATTTGGATTCATTTACTTTCATTCTCAATTTTTTATCCAGTTTTGAATTGCCAGTAGGTTGGTTTGCAGTTTCTGCAAAGCAGCAGCTGGATCATTATCTGTGGCTACCACAGTGGTGTCATCAGCAAAGCTTGCTGTGATTGTTTCTGAAGTGGTTGGGAGGTCTGCAGTATATAATAGGTATAATAGCAGCCCTAGGACGCTGCCTTGGGGTACACCCGCATTGATTGGGAATAGTTCTGTGTGCTCTGTTTCGACTTGTACGAGGAAGTGTCTATTGTGCAAGTAGGACTTGAGGATAGTGAAATAGTTCGGAGGGAGAGACCGTTTTAACTTGTATAGGAGTCCTGTATGCCATACTTTGTCAAATGCTTGCAAGATGTCTAAAAATGCTGCCGAACAGTATTGTTTGTTATCTATGGCTTCATTTATCTTTTGTATAATACGGTGTGTCCTATTGTGGAGTGTCTCTTCCTGAAGCCAAACTGATGATTTGGTATTAATCTTTCAACCATTGGCAAGATCCTTTTTAGGAGAAGCTTTTCAAATACTTTAGATACAATGGGTAATAGGCTTATTGGCCGGTAAGATGTTAACTTGTTAGGAGGTTTACCAGGCTTTGGTATGAGAATGATCCGTGCAACTTTCCATTGGGTCAGGAAGTATCCTTTGGATAAAGCTGCATTGAATAGTTGGGTGAGATATTTTATTCCAATAGGAGGTAGCTCTTTAAGGATTTTGCCAGTGATGAGGTTGTATCCTGATGATTTTTTAGGATTTAAGCTGGTGATGATTTCTTGGACTTCAGCTCTCTTAAAGCGATTGGGTGGAGGTTCAAGTTGATTGGGGGTGTTCAGAAGTTGTGTAAGTACTTCTTCCTCTTCGGGTTTATTTTCTGTGGAATGCAGCTGGAAAACTTTTGTTAGGTGTTTTGCGAAGGCGTGTTTTATCGACATTGCTTTTTGCCCAGGTTCCGTGTGGTGTTCTGAGGGGTGGGGAGAATTTCTTGACCTGATTTATTCTTTTGGTCACCTTCCACAAGGAGTAGTCGGTGGCTTCTGTTGGTGTGAGACCGTGCAGGAACGTTTGGATGCGGTCGTTTTTGTTAGTGTTGAGGAGTTGTTTGAGTTCCTGTGTTGCTGCGTTAAGTAGTCGTTTGCTCTCTGGAGTTTGTAAAGGGAGCCAGCTCAGTTGGAGTCTTCTTTTTTCTGTGATTTTCCATTTAATTAGTATTGGACAATTATATGTCTTAAGTGTGTCTGTGAGTTCTGGATTTGCATTATTGGTATTGCTCTTGTCAGCTATTGTTCGAAAATTATTATTAGAAGAATCTGTAATCACATTATGATATCAGTTAACTTCACATAACTGTTTAAAAACTCTATATCTAAATTATTAATTTTTCTACCTGTGTCTGATTTTTTAATGCTCAAGGTGGTTTTCATTTTGTTACTGGAATTAGAAATTAATTATAATGAAGATTTTTAGCTCCTTTAATAACACTGGCCAAAATTTTACAGTATGTTTTATAATAATATTTTACATCGGCTCATACCGTGCTGAATCCCTGGGAAAATAGAATTTGATTCCAGTGTGCTCGCTGCATGACACGCACCCAGGAGCAAAACATTTCCTTATTCTTCCCATTTATCCTGCAAGAAACAAATAAATATTATAACACAATCGCAGCACTCTCAAGAGTTTCTTGAGATTTTACGGTTCTAATTAGGCTACACTGATAGATGCTTAAAATACAGAAATACGATTTTGATTAAATATCGTAGCAACACTTTTTGGCTTCATGATTGTTTTTAATTTCACTGGGAGTAGTAAGCATAATTAGGCTACACCGATAGATGCTTAAAATACAGAAATACGATTTTGATTAAATATCGTAGCAACACTTTTTGGCTTCATGATTGTTTTTAATTTCACTGGGAGTAGTAAGCATAATAATCCATATACAAAAATAACACACAGATGTATATTCGTGTGTAAATGTCGTCTCAGCCGGTCACGGTAGCCGAGCGGTGTAAGGCATGTACTGTCTTCGCTCGCTTGGAAACCGGGATCGTGGGTTCGAATCACACCCAGGGCATGGATATTTAGCTTGTGTGTGTGCGTTTTTCTGTGTTTGTGTACAGGTAGAGGCCTTGCGACGAGCTGATCACCCGCCCAAGGAGTCCTACCGAATGTGTAAGATCTAGAAAAACCGAAGTGAACGGAGAAGTTCATGGAGGTAGGCCTAGGCCCACTGGGGCTGTAGTGCCAAGGAAAATTAAAATGTCGTCTCCCTACTTAGTAAGTGATCTAATTAATTGCGCGACGTACCTCTAAGGTGCACACGTAACATTACAAACCACGCAGTATTACTGATCCAACGCCCAAATCCTTCAACGGAAATTCAAGATTCTCTGATTGGCTCACACTTAGCGATTCGATTAATTGCGATAGGTGTATTATGATCGATTCCAATTATTTCCAGACTATCTAGTTCATGTAGTATGCGTAGAGATGGCAGTTATGCATGTTTCCCTTCCCCCTATCCCAGTTTCACCGCTTCCCCTGATACCGACTACCCTAGGAACTAAATTTTATTGCGTTGAAAAGGTAGGTCTTCAATGGGTTAAAAAAAAAAAAAAAAGAAAAGCTATCCCTGTACCAAGCCGTGAAGGCCCATAGGTTTGTGAGACGTTGAGGGTCCCACATTATCTAGACCAAGGGTCTCCAAACTACGACCCGCGGGCCACATCCGGCCCGCGATGTGATTTTATCTGGCCCGCGAAAGAGTTGTGCAGAAATGCGCCAATTGAACTAATTTCCCAGTGAGTATTGGTAAATGTGATTCCGAGCTTATTGACCTAACATATTATACTGCAGTTCGATGGCTTAGCTATGGAAAGGTTCTTTCGCGCTTCTTTCAGCTCAGGAATGAGATTGATATATTTCTTACCGAGAAAAGCCATCACGAACCACTTTCATCAGATACCGAGTGGTTTTGGAAATTTGCATTTTTTGCTGATCTGGTGAACCAAATGAATCATTTGGATTTCAAGTTGCAGGGTGAAAATAACTTAGTCTGTGATTATTTGCAGTTATCAAGGCATTCAGAGCAAAGTTGATACTTCTGGAAAACCAAGTGAAAAATTGTAACTTTGTTCATATGCTAAACTGTGCAGAGTTGCATAAAAAGAGTGAAGCAGAAGTTCCTACCTCGTTTGCAGATTTAGTCATTTCAGGGTTGAAAGAACAATTTCGGAAGCGATTTGCTGATTTAGATTCCAGTGCTCAGGAAATTAGATTGTTTCAAAATCCGTTTGACTGTGATGCTGCAGATGCCCCACGTCAAGTTCAAATGGAAATTATTGAACTTCAGGAAAATTATCATATTAAAGACAAATACAAGGAAGGTGCTACGCCGCAATTTCGAGACTGAAAATCAAAAGACATTGCCTAAATGTTTCGAGACTTGCGAAAAGCGTTTTACAGCAATCGAGCTAGAATGGCGACACCTGGACAGGCGATCTAGGTCAAGAATGTTGGAGTCAGCAGGAATGCGTAATCGCACCACTGCAAGTCGCGTTTGTGGGCCACTGGATTATAATAATATTATTAAATACGCAGCGACGAGGCGCTACGGACCCGCCCACCCCCAAAGAAAACAACTAATGAAAACCCTCCACCCCGAAATTTAGAACAAAGGGAGTAGTTAACCTCCCTCTTTCGCCAACTGCAGTGCCAGCAAAATTAGTGTATAAAAATGAGAAAAATCTAAATGGAAATCGATCTAAAAACGTAACAATTAGCCGTAGGCTCTGTCCGACATGGGTACTACAAGTTGTGGTGTCGCTGCGTCTCTATTTCAAGTAAGTCACGTTTACTCATACTAGCCAGGCTGTTAAACTTTGTGGTTGTTGGTAAATTGTTGTTTGTAAAATGTTGAAAACCGACTCCAGTGTGCCCGGCGAGCCCTTAGGGTAGAATAATAGAAATCGTGTAACAAGTAATAGGCGAGGTTGCTAGTGTAGTAAATATGGCAGTCGTTAGATAGAGTGTTAGGATTACTGGTAGTGTGCAGAGCACGCACATTTGTGTTTATAGTTGTGACTCTTGATTTTGTGATAAATATATGTAGGCTTTCGGTATGTATAACTTTAGGGGCAGAATATTATAAGGGTGAAGTATTATGACAGAATAATGTAGAATTATGTAATGAATAGTAGGGAATAGAGAGAGGAAAGAGGATCACATTGAACGTTGAATACTTGCATATCCTCATGAGTCGAAACAGTAGAGAGAAAGAGACAGACTCAAGTCCTACAGCCCAGAAGGGGAGACCATGATGAAGTCATAGCATGGTAAAGTCAAGACGCAATGAAGTCCCGACTGAAAGTCGGCATTGTTCATACCGTAAATAGGATTGTAAATAAGAGTGTACATAGACAATGTACTTAGGGTAGGATGTACCCAGCGTATGATTCACCCTCACAAACTCCTCCCTTTCCCAGACCTAAGCGAAGGCAGAACTGACCCAGGTGGTCAACGGCAGCCGGATGCAACTGGAAGTAAGGGTTATGAGAATCCGAGTTAAGGGTGAGAGACTAGTAGTAGAGACAAGGGGATGCGTTCCTGATGGAACAAGGGAAGAGTAATTCAGATAGTTTATTAGCCCCCTTCAGGCATAACAAAGTTATAGCAGAGGTGGAGATCGGCCAACGAGAGGTGGCTGACAGGGAGAATTAGTAATTGTGTTTTACTCACCCCTGCCGTCGAAGCATTACTTATGGCAACGGCGGTGGGTCGAGTCAACGAAGGGTTGACTGACGTAGAGAAGGGACTAGCCACAGAGAAATGGCAGACAAAGTGATTTAGTGTGTTTTAACCCACCCCCGTCATTGAGACATAATAATTTGTGACAGCGGTGAGATATCAAATCCACCCCTGTAGTAGAGGTGTAATATATGGTGTGACAGTCGATGGGCAGAGGCGGGTCAGACCCGACACGCCCGCTCTACGCCAATTATAAGAGGTGACAGTGATGATGGGGCCAGCCAACAGAGAACCCTGGACTACCGTGCTACCGGCCCTTAGTATTTTCATCAACCCTCTTAAGATGTAATAGATGGTGGCAGCTGTATGCAACGAAGAAGGTCCAGAACCAGGAGAATCCTAGCTGAGGGTAATCTGTAGTCCATTCGCGGAGACGAGACAGCATAAACAAAGCAAACCCCGCGTCGCCACAGCTGACAGCAAGGAGTGGACAAAGCGCGCAGTTACTTCAGTGTACTCACTGCATTCGGACGCACGTAAACATGCATTCAGATTGAACAGTGTTTTTAAAACTTATATTCCTTGTTTTCTTGTTCTTGTAAGTGGCTTGCTGCGAGTAAGTGCGCCATGTCCACTACGGAGACTGCGAGCGAAAAAGATATGAAGATTTTGAGTCCACCTAAGAAGCGACAGAAAAGGAAATCATTAAGTTCATCGGGAAAACATATGATCCTCAATGTGTATAAAACGGAATTACAATTAAATCCGAACATTTTAATAGCCGACATCGTTAAGAATGTAGCATATTCTACGGGAGTCAGCGACTCTTCCATATATCGTGTGATTAGGGAATATAAGACCACTCAGATTCTGAAATCACCCAAGGTGAAGCGTCGTAAACAGTTTTCGGAAAGTGTAGACGAATTTGAGAGGAATGCAATAAGAAGAAAAATTCATGATTTTTTCTTTCGCCATGAGTTGCCTACGATTGATAAGGTTTTGGCAGCAGTCAACGAAGACACAGGTTTGGGTACTTATTGTAGGACTACATTTTATAGTTTGTTAACAGTTCTACACTTCAAGTACGTTCGACGCGGACGTGACAGCATGTTAATAGACAGAGATGATATTACCTTATGGAGGCGACGTTACTTGCGCACTATAAGATGGCTATAGATCTCAACGAAGACAGTGTCAGTTCATCAGAATAAGCATACTGTAAGTAGTTATTAAGTAATCAATTACGTAGAAATTTGTCTTGTCAAGCATATAAATTGCAATATTGGTTGATCAAATAATTCCTTAATTTAACGATTTAATAATGGCAAAATACTGTCCACAGGTATTAAGACTTTTGTTATTATAGTGAAAGTACATTTCATTTCGTAACTTTGGACGCCCCTGCAACGCTACACGCATCACGTGATCGCTGCATGATTTCATTCTAAGAGCGAAGATGATACCGCGTGCATTTGTTTACGAGGACTCTCTCGTCTCCGCGAATGGACTGTAGTATTATTGTGTTAACCCCTTACAGCATAAGATGTGGTGGCAGTGGAGGGCTACCTACACGCCCCCTGTCACCACGGCGTAATAAGTGGTGGCAAGGAGGGATACCTCCACGCCCCCTGTCACCACGGCATAACAGAAGGAAATTTGATCGAATTTTATAAATTTCTGAACTCTGAGCAATTTCAAAATTTAAAGAAATTTGCTTGTAAATTTATCTCCATTTTTGGGAATACATATCTGTGTGAACAAACGTTTTCCCA